>NC_048893.1:20607100-20708815 GCF_011077185.1 Oxyura jamaicensis
TAAAATAAAATAAAATAAAATAAAATAAAATAAAATAAAATAAAATAAAATAAAATAAAGAAAAAAGAACTGAAGATTATGAAAACAGACCCTGTGTGCTAAATTGGCCCCTCTTGCTGCTGCTGGAGGCAGTGGCTATTTCTTTTGGAAGGCCTTAACATTTTTATATTCCACTTACTGTCTTCTCATACATCCCAACACTATTCCTCTGCAAAAGAAGCAATATGTTGCAGGCCTGGCTTTCCCGTGCTCTGGCATACACAGCAAGGCCCTCACCATTTTGCTCTGGGCAGCTATTCATTTTTCTTGTGCTTAGAGTCAGTTCCAGGAGCAGAACACTGCCCTGAAATACACTGTGGCCTTTATAAATGGTAAATGTCATCCTCTTCACATTCACAAACTGTGGAAGACTGGTTTTAACTCCAAACCTTTGAAAGTCAGTTAAAATCTTTCCACTCGTTTGAATAAACTTTGGATCAGATCCAAATGTGGGAAAAACTTTTTGCCTATAAAAAGTTTAGCTCTGCTCATGACAAAAGTGCCACTAACACCATTTTCAAGTAAGTCAATTTCTCTTTGTGGATTTTACATTACTACTGCTAGTGAAATGAAACCATGGTTTGCAGTCATTTGCAAAATGAGATTAAGTCAGCTTTGTGTTCCAAATCTAAATGAGGCTTTAGGTACCTGAAACATTATTTAAGCAAGCTGTAATTATCTCAGCCAAACACCATGATCCATAATACCCCATTAATTGCCACCTAACCCTAAAGGCACCTAAGCTTATTAGGCAGCTCTCTTTCAGACCTTAAAGCTCCCTGGATGTTTGGGACTTGGTATCTAGTTCAAGACCAGTACAGGGCAGGAATGACACCTACCTCACACCAAAGTTATTTGGGATAGCATACATCCACTTGTGAGACAACCATGTCCCCCAGTGTAGCAGGTGGCTGGAGGAGATTTAATAGTAACGGAGATCAAATTAACAAAGCTCAAGCCTAGCTTCACTTTCAGAATGGAAGCGTTAGTGAAGAAAAGCAGAATAAGGGCAAGTTCCAGCTGTTATACTCTAGCTGTTCAAGTCCTAACCTCAATGGGCAGCCACATCCTCCTTAACCTGAAGCTGCTCTAACTCCACACAAGTTATCTTTTTGCCATGGTGCCCAGTAAATGAGAGTTTCCCAGGCCTCCTGTCAAAGCAGTGATACTGTATAGAGATGAAATGAAAGACTAATGGTCTGAGAGGATAGGCAAGAGAGAGCGAGATTTTAAAGTCAAGTCCTTTCAACATTGAAATTTGAGATCTTTTTCCTACTTCAAAGGCTACTTACATTTTAAGCATTCATCAAGAAAATAATAATAATAATAATAATAAAAACTTTGGAAGAGTGGGTCTCAGAAGCTACTCTGAAGGGAGAACATCAATCTCAGGCTCCTAACTAGGGTGTCTGGGCTCCAGAGAGCTGAGTTAAACCTAACCTTGTGCTTAACTTTTTCCCTTGGCTCACTTGAGGCAGCACCATGCTGAGCATGCAGGTTTCTCATATTGCCCTGACAAATGCTTAATGCTATATCATGATCTCCATTTAATCTGCATTTAATAACCTAGAGCCATAGGAAAAGAACAGGGACACAGAATGAGAATGTTGCACAGATATTATACTGATTTTTATTTTTTATTTTATTTTATTTGGGGAGGGGGGAGGAGTAGTTCTTAACAACAAAACTGAGCTTCCTAATCCCTTCCCAACTCTGGCAGTGTGGTTCAGAAAGTTATATCAAAATTTAGAACAACAAAGCAGACTTGGCAATATTCCTTGTAAAAGTTTCAAGACTTTGGTGGCCATATGTCAGGCCTGAGACACACTTCAAAGTCATGGAGAGAAACAAAGGAGCACATGCTTCTGTTGGTTGCAGCTCTCATAAAAAATGGTGTTTCTCCCTCTTGTCCTTAGACACAGAAAAAAAATTTAAATTGAAATAAGCTTAGAAATACCCTTGATTACAGCTCTTAGTGCTAAGAAGTATTTTCAAATGTTGATTTTTTTTTTTATTCTAGCCTTAGCTTGTTATGCTGTTGTGTAAGGATGTAAGGCCATGCAAATGATCCCTCGGGCCATACAGTAAGCAATGGTAGAGTAGTCTCAGACGGCAGTCCTGACAGGCCACTGCATTCCTCCTTGGTGCCATGTCATCAGTTAAGGAACTGCTTCCATTAAGACTTCACGATAAAGGTGATAAAATCATCATGATAGGATCATAGAATGGCTTGGGTTGGAAGGGACCTTAAAGATCATCTAATTCCAACCTACTTGCCATGGGCAAGGATGCCACCCACTAGGTCAGGTTGCCCAAAGCTCCATCCAACCTGGCCTTGAACACCTCCAGGGGATGGGGCATCCACAACTTCTCTGGGAAACCTGTGCCAGTACCTCACCACCCTCTGAGTGAAGAATTTCCTCCTAACCTCTAATCTAAATCCCTCTTCTTTTAGTTTAAATCCATTTCCCCTTTACCTGTCATTATCTGGTTGTGTAAAAAGTCACTCTCCATCTTTTTTAGAAGCCCCCTTCAAGTACTGAAAGGCCACAATGAGGTGTCCACAGAGCCTTCTCTTCTGTAGTCTGAACACCCCCAGCTCTCTCAGACTTGCTTCATAGGACAGCTCCTCCAGACCTCTGATCATCTTCGTGACTCTCATCTGGACCTGTTTGAACAGGTCCACATCCTTCTTGTGCTGGGGGCCCCAGATCTGCATGCAGTACTATAACTGGACCCTCCCAAGGGTAGAGCAGAGCTCCCTTGACTTGCTTGTCACTCCTCTGTTGATGCAACCCAGGATGCAGTTGATCTTCTGGGATGCAAATGCACACTGCTGGCTCATGTTGAGCTTTTTGTCCACCAGAACCCCCGAGTCCTTCTTTGCAGGGATGCTCTCGATGAATTCTCCACGTAGAGAACTCTTGTCTGTGATTATCCTGACCCAGGTGTAACACATTGCACTTGGCCTTGTTCAACCTCATTAGGTTCACATGGGCCCACTTCTCAAGCTTGTCCATGTCCCTTTGGACAGCATCCAAGATATATGAGTAGTTATAATTGTGCTTGCTTTCCTTTCTCTAGCCACAGCAGAGAGAGAAAAGTTGTCTTAGTGCATTTGGTGAGAAACTTTTTTTTTCTTTTCACCTGTACACTTGAAAATTTTGGAGAGAAAGGATTTATTCCCTAAATATTAATATTTGGATTTTTATGGCATCTGAAATTCTTAATTCTACATCAGAAATTTATACCAGAACCCCTGCATATATGCCTCTCTTGTCAGGAGCAACAAAAGCCAAAAAAAATTTCCCCTGAAACTGTGTGAGTACAAGAAAAATAAAAATAAAAATAAAAAATTGCTGTGTAGAAAAGCAATAATGAAAATATCTATACTATTAATTTTAGTTGCGATATCTGTAATTCAAGATAACTAATATAGGAGCTAGATATAAACAATTTTGGAGATTCTAAGTAAGAATAAATCTTATAAAATATATTAAGTAATCACTTTAAAAGTCATTACATAGCCTATTTCTCTTTTAACTGTTAATTCATAATTTTGAGGGAAGGGGGGTTAAAAAAACCTAAGGGATAATCATCTAGTTTAGGTTTATCTTGTGTATCTTATACTGTAGTTGCTAAAGTTAGCACAGGTCCAATTAAAGGTGGCAGAGGTCCAAAATAAGTGGTTCCAAAGAGGCAGGATTCCACCAACTTTACAACAGCCACATTGTTTCACCTGACTCTCCTGATCACACAGTTGTCCCTAGAGGCAGCAATAATTCCTGGGCGCGGCCTCAGTTTAATAATCCCACCAGTGTTCAGCACCTTCATATGTTGCTTCACTCTATGTCTCATTTTTAATGATAGCCCTTACTCACTAAAAACCACCTATGCCACACATTCTCCTAAAAAATATACATTTGTGTTGTTTTTTTTTTTTTCCCAAAGTGGATGAGAAAAATAAACTACAGAGGCAGACTGAATGTTAACACTGATGTGATCACACTCTATAAAATTATTATACTATATCCTACAGAAAAATAATATATGATAAACAAGGGGGAAAAAATAAAAGAACTCATGCTACTGACCAAAACTTAGCATGAAGCTTGATACTCTAATGAGAATTGCTAAAATGCAAGAAAAAAAACAATATATATATATACAGGGAAAATTATAGTGCAACAATATCAACATTTAAAAAGCAATGAGAAACCTGTCATTGCAGTCATGGAAGGAAGAACAGTAGGTCAGGGAGATGAGGAAGTGGGAAAAAGATCAAGGAAGTTTGCATATTTAGGAATGAAAGGGGAAAGCAAAACTGAAGACAGTGAAATGTATTAACTGCAATAAATTCTATTTCCTCAATGTTTTTCCAAGAAAAGACAATGAATGTACATCTAGCACCATACAATGGTGTTTATATGATTCATACTTTCTGAAAATATGCAGGCAAGTAGAGGCAACTCCAAGACCATCAGTTTTCCAGAAGTGATTGAAATTTACCACACATATTCAAAGCAACAAAGCTGAAACACTTTTCTGCAGGAGAAAGAGCCACAGATCATTTGCTAAGTAAAACTTAAACTCTGCTCATTTTTGCACTGCCACTTCTTGAATGAAAGTGTAGGTTCTATACAGTTTTCCGGTAAGTTGGAACTTTCCCATATTTTGCATACCGAAAGGGCAGCATATGCAATAGAGTAAGGCAAGTTTGGCTCTGTTGACTGTTCCAAAGCAGCAGTAAGTTAAATATGATTTGAAAGACTATCTTTAGATCAAAAAAAAAAAAAAAAAAAAAAAAAAAAAAGAGGAAATTATGCATAAAAGCAGAGATATTAAGGTTAGAAAAAAACTCAAGATGCCATCTACTCTAAAGTTCTGCCTTAGGAGGAAATGTTTTTATCTGAGACGTATCTGAGAGATATTCTCCAAGCATTTATGGAGATATCTATAAGCTCTGCAGGCAATCTATTCTAGTTACCGTGACTTTCCAGCTCATTCATGACTTCTCAAAATTCTGGCCCAGTAAATTCATGTATCTCTGAAGGCAGGGTCAGGGTTATGACGTGTCCATATCACACCTGAGTATACACAAATTTACTGGTTCTGGGATCATTCCTAGCCAAGTAGTTCAGAGCTACTCTGGAACTTCCTCTGTAACATACTACTTCGGAATATTTTCCAGTTTGTGTTTTATTTACACTTTGTATGAAGGCAGATAATTTCTTGGTTTTCAAAAAGCAAGTCAACGGTCCCCCAGGGGGGGGGGGGGCAGGGGGGGAGGGAAGTTTTACAGAGAAAAATATTTTCCTGAAAGTACAAAAACTACTATAAAAATGTCTGTGAAGATGATCAAAAGGCTGGAGACTCCCATGAGGAAAGACTGAAGGAGTTAGGTCATTTCACCCGGGAGAAAAGAGTGCTCATGAGGGACCTCAACACAGTATTCCAGTATTTAAAGGATGGTTACAAAGAGGACAGAGGCTCTCTCTTCACAAGGAGCCACATGTAGAAGACAAGGGGCAACAGGTACAGGCTTTACCAGGAAAGGTTTTATCTTGATATAAGAAAGATTTCACTGTGAGAACAATCAGTCACTGCAACAATCTCCCCAGGGACATGATGAGTCCCCATCAGTGAAGGTTTTCAATGTGTAATTGGACAGAGTAATAGATGATCTCATTTAAACTCCCTTTCCCAAAGTATGGATTGACCTGATGATCTTTCAAGGTTCAGGGCTGGGCTGTTCTATGATTCTATGACTGATCAGTGCCAAAGCTAATGTATAAAATGTATGCAGCTCATGGGGATGATGATAACATAGTACATATAACTTTAAATGTGTTCTGGGTTTTTACAGCTTGGTAGGCACAGCATTGCATCTGGGAATTCATGGTTCCCCAAAATCAAGTGTTTTTTAGTCAGGGATAGAAACATTGGACCTCCTTTTTTAAGCCCAAGTTACCTACCTATCTGGGACTGAGGACCAGCTTCCCAATGCGGAGGCAAACACCAAACAGACAGGAGACTATCCAAAACTATCCTTAGAAATAAATTCTTTGAAACATCTTATTGTTCTTTTGCATTTTTGATCACTCCTGATTCTTCCACGAGCACAGACATTCTGGCAAGAGTAGGAGAATGAGACTGTATAAATCAATGCAACAAAGTAGTAGGTACAGCATTGCCAGCTCCAGCAGATGTACAAATTAAGCCAATTCTAGACCCTTCTGCAAGAATTCCAGCAAGGTAACACCACCTGGTCTAGTACAAATTATTACTTCTCTCTGCACAATTTTTCCTGCTTAAGTTGTCTCCTTCCCTGGAGATATTCAAAAGCCACCTGGACATGGTCCTGGGCAAGCTCCTCTAGGTGACTGCTTGAGCAGGGGCATTGGACAAGATGACTTCCAGAAGGACCTCCCTGTCGCAGCCATTCTGTGATTTTGTGATTAGAAGGTACAGTTTAGACCAATTTACAAGTAGCTTTCCAACTCCAAAGCAATCATTCAACAAGCAATATTACGAAGAAGTGGAAAGCGCTTGCTCCTGAATTTCAATATTCCACATTGAAATTGAGTCCAAATGGAGCTGAAGTATATATTCCCTCCCTAAGCTCAGGACTCAGATATACTCATGAGCTAGAATTCCATGACAATAATAAAGGTCAGCTGCTCCCATCTTCTGCTGAGCTTGGATATTTTTTTTAATTTATTTATTTCTACCTCTTGGTACAGGTACTGATTACACACACTTGTGTTGATGTCAGATGGTGATGAAGCTTCTAGCACTGCCTTGTGTTTGAACTTCAGGACACCTTGTAAAGTCCAGTGCCAAGTCCTGACTTTGAGTCCACAACTTTCATGACTATCTGTAGTGTCTTGGCTCTTGGTACTCCAGTGGCTCATTTCTTTCCAGACCTTGCAACCTTCAGAGTTCTTGAGGAAGGGGGAAGTGGGAAAGAAAAAACAAGAACTACTACTGCATTTTTTGCAAGTCCTGAATTGTAGAGCTGTCTCCATCTCCATCTCTCCTGAAAGAAGTGGTGGTAGATGCTGTAACTATGAAGAACATAGGAGAGTTTAAGTTTTTGTTTGTATCTGTTATTGGCCGTTTTAGTTGGGGGTGAGGAAATGGGATGGCAACCAATGAATGGCATAGGACACAGAGGGAAACATGAAAGCAATATGTCTCATGTCTTTGCCAAGCTATTTTTGACCATGTAAAACAAAGACCAAGAGATAAATCACCTAAACTTGCTAAACTGCAACTCTCCTGACTACCAGCAGAAAAGACAAGCCGGGATATCTAAGCTAATGGGCTAATATCACTCTAATACAGTGACTCAAGATGATTGAGCCCCTTAAGTATGACTGCTTTGACTAATGAAAACTTAACATGTAATTATAGTATTCAAAGAACTTAATTAAAACCTGTAATTAAGACATATCACGCAGGAAGGTCAGCACTATTGTGTACTTGTGAAAACTGGAGAGGTGAAATTACTTGAATAGGCCCACGCAAGTAAGTCAATGACAGGCAGGGATACAAAACCAATGCCTTCTATTTAGGGTATGCTCCCATAGATTGCACTGCATCATTGCAGGCTTTAGCAGGGGATATGCTTTACATTTTTACGCATTTCCTCCAGTCATTAGGTATATCTTGGCATACACAAAAAAGCCTATGGTAAACAATCTTCCCTTCCTGGGACTTCACAGTGGTATCTCCCTCACTTGCTCACTCTGAGAAAAACGGGTCTCTGATATTGATCTCCATTTATCATGTCTAAAACAGTTTTTCAAACAGATTTTAGAGAAAAACTGAATTATGTCACCTAGATTCTCATGTGCATTGTTTAAGGTCTGGGGATTACTTTTAAATTACAAAATGCTTACCATGATAAAGAAAATGAATGCCAATTTATGTTAGCTGAGTTAGCAGCCTGAGAGTTGTATTGTAACACTGGTTTTGCAATGTCTAGTATTCAGTCAGAATGGTCTGATCCATGGCATAAATATCCAGTCAAGAAACACTACACACTTCATCTATGAATAGCACAAGCAGGCAGTAGCTATATCAAGAATTTGCTGCCAATAATCTTTATAATTGCTGGGGAATACCACATTCAGTTTAGGGTTTTCTTCTTTATTCATAGATTTTGGAAATGCTACTGCATTTAATGGCAGACGATAAAAATACTATTTCATACTTTTCTGGAAAGGTTTGGTGGTTTTTTGTTTGTTTGTTTTGTTGTTTTCTTTAATGTAACGTATTTGATCTTTACCAGCTGTTGAGTCAAATTTGGCATAGGCCTGTTTCTTTCTGTACAGCCTGCAAACAATGTGGATTGTAAAATGAGTAGGGCACAAACCCAATTTCAATTGCAGTATGGGATTCCCCTATGCTTTTACAGGGAAGCATGGTTGATAACTCTATTTGCTATTGGATGAGACCTGGAGACTAAGCCCATCATAGTTAACCTTTGAATACCAGAATATCATACATGCTCTAAAGCCAAGCCATTAAAATAAGGAAGGAGAAAAAAAAAAAAAAAAGACAGTACATGATGAAAGCTTGGTGTTTCCTTTGCTGCCATTCAATCCACAATTGTGTATTTTCATGCTGTTTAAATTGCCATGTGATACTTTCATAAACATTCAATGATCTTTTGTTTTCTCCTTTTCTGTACTGGATAGGAGTAAAGTAACTTGTGGTATAGTAATGAAACCTGGATATTTTATAAGCCAATGCAAAGATGTCTTGCTGAATACACCTGGTAAACTCAGAATGATTCATTGAGTTGTAATAGGATCCAAAATCTAAACAGTTGAGTATGAAGGTTTTATTAGGTCACATACCTCAGAACAGTTATGTCACTATTTCCCTATTACGTACAACTAATGCTTTACTCTGCTAAGTACAAGAAGTTGCTTACAAATACTCAAGGGGCACAGTCACCTTAAAACCTAGTCTGATGATCAAACTCAACATTTTCAGTTACTAAACCTGCTCAAAATCCCACTGGCAATACCTACAGATTGAAAAATGCCGAAAAATTCAAAAGTATTTAATTCCCCTGTTGTTTTATGAAGAACCATACAACCTCAGGATTGACTCTGCAGAAGAGAAACTCACTATATAGATTTACAGGAAAATTTAATAAAGGAAGAAAAATCCCTGTAACATACACTTATAATAATAGTAGCTATAGAAAGCTTCTGATGGCTTTAAAATTAAAATATCTCACAATCTCATTAAGTAAATTGCTAGAAAAGGCAATTCCTTTGATTCCAAATTCTCTAACTTGTGACCTGATATGCTAGAACAAAAGGCAGCAGACATATATTGTGCATACACTGAGAGATAAGTTGTAACCTCTGGTTGGTGCCCCTATAAAGAACATTCAGTTGTGAATTATGAAGGTAAACTGCTCCCTTTTAAAGTAACTCAGGTAGGAATGGGATTGCAGCCATGGGATTGAGATGGGTTATGCGGGAAAACTGAGGTTACTTCCAATGGAAAAGGAAGGAGTTTTCTTTAAGAACCTAGTCATGAGACTCTAACATTCATGTGGCTAAAATGCTTTGCACTGGATTGAAAATCCTAAGCTGGCAATAATTTGCCCTGTTGAGATCATTATTGTTTCCAGTGAGAAAACATTTTTGTCTTAAAAAGTCATTAATGCATTCAAGATTCCACTGAATACATCTAGTAGAAACATAACATACAGAACATAAACTGAATTCTGTCTTTGACTATCAGAAATTACACTGACACTTCATTCTATTATACTGGAAATAATGCATTTCCCCTGAAAATTTAAAACAACAACAACAAAGTCTTTCTTACTTATCCAGCCTTCTGTGTTGGAAAAGTAAGACAGTATCTTGAAAGCAAAGAAAGGGATCCAGTCTCCCTAACCTCAGAACTCTGCCAACATCTTAGGCAACTCGTGAATCAGTCTTCCTAACATACATACCTAAGACACAACAGAGAAATGTGCCTTTTAAGGTCCACAGAGGTAAAACCTGTCCCCTAGACTGGATCCCACCTTAGAAGTTGTTCTTGTATGTTACATTCTAAGTCTGAGAGTCAAACACTCTCAGGAGGAATAAATTAGAAAGGTAAATCAGATCTATTTTAAACACCCGTTGCAGCAGACCAAGGAGACCCATTGCAGCATTGCAAGGTGAATAAATTACTTGAAATGCTTGTGTTCTTGCACTCATAAACTTAAGTACATAACTGTTGCTGAAAAGTGCTCAGGTACATCTAAAGATTAATCTCTTATTACTATATGTTATTATTTTAAAAACATTATTTAAGTGGGGAGAGTGTGCAGAATTTGAATTCATAAATATAAGGCTACTTTTCAAATATTTTTCCCCCTCAACTCTGGTATTTTATAAGCATCTTTATTTCTGATACATTTTAGGATACATACAAAATATAGAATAAAATGCTGTAACATACTAACTTGATATCTGGATAGTACCACCACATGTAGACGAAGTTTAATAAGTCTCAGTTGCCTCTCCTAGGGACTACCTAATACTGTGACATTTTCAAGCAGGACTCTGTACGTACAGCCAAACTCTCTCATGCTATGAATTCCACTTCTCCAAAGTAACTACATACTTATCATCCCCTACTCAGACTGAAAATATCAGATACCCTATTCTTTTTATCTTATTTTTTATTTATCTTTCAGTATACTCCCTTCTTGAACTTTCAGAACGAGAAGCAAAATATCTCTATACTGCCCCTTTGTGGGGATATTTGGAAACATCCAAAATTTAAAGCTGTTAAAAGAGATGGCATGGCTCACACTCCACTTTTATGCCCATACATAAGTCATTAAATTTAATAGTCCAGTTACATTCATACCACAAAATGAAAAACATGTTTTACTTTTTTTTAAGCTTAATTCATTTATTCACAGAAAAGTCAGTGATTCCTATATTCCTAACATAATGAGCAATTTCTGAAACCTCCCGTTCCTCCCTGTCATCTATTTGGCACCACTTCTTATTGTAAAAACTTAATCTTCAAAGTACTTCATATAAACTAAATTATTTTTATTACTGTTTTTTTTAAATACAAAAGACAGATTTTAAAAGGTACTAACAACAACAGCAGCTGGAAATAGTGTGAAATGCATTTTCTTATTCCCTTACAACAGTCATCTTTGCCACTTTGTATACTTAATTGAGAATGACAGGAATATAAACCAAATGGTCAGATTAGTTGAAATACTTTTTCCATTTCTGCTTTCTTGCTCTGTTTACAATTATTTTAGCAGCATACAACTATTATATTAAGAGATACAAATAGGAACAAGTAAAAGATTACCTGAGAACATGAAAGTCCACATTCTTCAATCCTGGGAATAATTTGACAATCAGAATTCCACAAAAGACTTATTAGAAGAATCTGAACAACATGAATATTTATCATCCTAAATTGACAAAAAAATAAAAAATAAAAACCTCAGAAGAAGTCTTCTACTCTGACAATTCTCTCTCTCATGCCAAAACTTTAATATGATTTTAGTCCCTCCCACAGCACCTCTGAGCTCCTCCCTTTAAACTCTACAAAGACAGAAAATTGCTAGTTGTGGGAAATAAAAATCATGTTAAACTCATTTCTTGTGTTCCTTAATGAAAAATGGGAAATATGAATTTCTGACAATCACAATAAAAGCCTTTTTCTTCTGGTTTTCATTATGACTGATTTGGATGAGTTTTAGTATTTTTTTTATTTTTTTTATTTTTTTTGTAAATTCCATCTGTAAATGGGAATTTTGTTTCCAGCAGTGATGCAGCAGATAGGTTCATTGGAATCCAAATGCATTATTATGCTTGTTTATCTTCCTGGTTTTCTAATGCACCAAATAAAAATTTAAAATAAATAAATAAATAAAAATAAAGATAGAAATAGAAATAAAAATTTAAAAAAATAAAATAAAAAAAAAAACGTATCTGTGTTGAGGTCAGTATTCATGGAAGATTGGTTTCTTGTTTCTCTTCAACAAGAAAACCAGCGCCTTTATCCAAGAAATCTGTTATGAATTTATTTTTTCATTATTTTATTTTATCAACAGAAGCCTCTTGTTCTATCTCTATTCTCTATTCTATCTCCAATTTTTGGATTTTCATCAAGTTTGGGAAGTACAGTGCTTTCCCAAAAAAGTGGAATGCCTCCAGCTCTGAAAACAAGGTATGAGGGCTACAGCACCTCAATACTACTTAGATCAGGAATGCATTTCTTGGAGCTGCTTTACACAGCACCAATCACAAGGAAGAAGTATTCTGGAAACCACACTCTAGTTCATATAGAGGCTACATGGTGTGTTATGTGGAGCAGGGAAGAATTCCTCCATAGAGCGCTTGCTCAAAAATGAGAGAGAGATCTTCCAGCATGTCAGTGCCAGAGCCCAAGTCCTCAGAGCTCAAGTTACGCCTTTCATTTCATTTACAGTAGGGAATGCACAATTAACACCATACGCAACGATGTAGCTTTACCAATATTTATTTTAAGAAACAGGTAGAAGACAATGTCTACTCTGCCAATGTATCTATTGTATTTGTATTTTAGATACTATCATGTGAGTCCAATATGTCAATTTTCCAATGATGCTTTATTTTTGGAAGATGAATGTTGTCACAGTACTGAACAAATTGTCATTAAATTATTTTGGTTAAAAGAAATAGATTCTGTCATACATCAAATCAAAGATCCACCCAGTCTACTCTCCTGTGACAAGGAGGATCATAGCATATGCTTAGACAAAATAAGAAATAAGTTAAATATAATACATTGCTTCCATGGATTATTTTAACATGAATGTTACCAAATTCCAATGACCCACAGCTTATGGATTTCTTGAACTGAAAGTCATGTGCCTGTCTCTATTTCTAATAGTTATTTCTGGGTCTTTCTTACATGAATTTGTACAATAACACTTTGCATCTATTTATCCTTTTGGTTTTCAAAACATCCTGTGGCAATGAGTTACACAATTAAACTATGTTTGTTTGCTTTGTTTTGAGTTACAGCTGCTTCCAAATATTTCAGTTGAGCTCCCCCCTTATTCTTGCATTGGAAGTAATAGAGAATATTCATTGTCATCTCACATTTGCTGAGACAATCATGGTTTTGTTGATTTCTAGTATGCTCCCCTGCCCCCTTTTTTCAAGATGAATAATATACCTTTGCGTTTTCGCTATATGCTTTTTTAAGAGAGGGGGTCCTGCACACAATATTTATTCAAGGAGCGACCAGACTGAAGATCATTTATACAATAGCAGAGTGATGTTGACTGAATCATCAGCAGCACAATTTCCCTCCACCAAAAATCCATTTTGCCTCTCCCTTTGACATTTACCAGCATGTCTACTGCAGACAAGTCAGTTCAGCACACACCACTGTTAATAGTTTTGCAACTTCAATTTCAACTGCAATTTATGGGACCCTGTAGAATACTGTTTGATTGTTAGACATTTCCTCCAACTTCAGTAAGTTTCCCTGTAATGAACTTGCTTCATTTTTTATTGTGTTATTAAATGCCTTGAGCATAAGGTGTCCTTTCATATCTCCATATCTAGTAAGCTCCATAGACTTTTTAGGGGTCTTCCCTCTCATCTTTGGTTAAAAAATGATGGTATTTACCTTTCTTAGAACTATTATTGCCCTGAGAGCTGCTAAAAGATGTCCTCTTACAGGTGGAGTTTTGGGGGATATCTTATGTTCTCTTCTGAGTTTTCACTGTATTACTTTTAAACAAGTTTCTTGTGCCTAGAAAGCTTCCACGCTTTCAATTGTTCCTTTTAATTTCCTTTTTGAGACTTGTTCATTTTATGTAGTTTCTTTCTTCCTTATAGATTAGCATAGCACATTTTTTTGGATGTTGAACTTGTGCCACTATTGAAGAGTGGTTTTTTGAGTGGCTGCTTGGAAAGTGACCAAGAGTTCTTTCTCTTCCTATGGGGTCTGTGATTACTTGCTCCAAGCAACAGTCATTTATAGTGTTTACAAATTAAGTTTTTGTATCAAGCCCTGAGGTAACACTCCTTCAGTTTCCATAGAAAAGACTGATGTCTCTATTATTAAAGTTTTCTCCTATCTCAGTCCCTCTGATGTTTCTTAACACACCTCTGTCACCATATGAGTAAAGTAGTCAGTAGCACTGCTCTGACAGTATTCTCTTGCAGTGACAAAATTTTCTGTAATAGCCACTACTAGGTTCAGTCCACAACAACCTTGTTGTTATTTACTTTATTTGACAGCTTTTAAAAATCATGCCTCAACTGGCAAAATTTACTTTTCCATTCTTACATAATTTGTAGCCTGGAATTACAGTGTTCATTCACGGGTTTTATTATGTCAGGTTACTGAAACCCTAATATTCTCTAATTCTAATTAATATTCTCATTAAAAGTTGGGCAGTATAATAGACACATGCCATGGTGTTTTTTTTAAAAACTATCACTAATGTAGAAGCATCTATGCATGTGAAATTTATATGGGCACTACCTCTTTTCTCCCTGCTCAAATGGGACTTTGATTGTAGAAATCACAGAATCATAGAACATCCCGAGTTGGAAGGGATCCACAAGGATCATCTAGTCCAACTCCTGGCACCACACAGGTCTACCCAAAAAATCGGAACATATGAATAAGAGCACAGTCCAAACACTTCTTAAACTCTGACAGGCATCATGCCATGACTGCATCCCTGGGGAACCTGTTCTACTGCATGTATTGGCCATAATAATTCTCAGAAATAATTTCTTGATAACAATTTTCTGTTATTCTTTGTCCTTCACTGTACTTTACCTACATTGTAGTCAATATTTGTCTTGTGTTTAAGACTTTTATTACTTCATCACTGAAGAACATATAATAGCAAATTACATTCTGTCCTGCTTCTACCAGCTTTCCTTCAGTCTTAAAAATGAAAACTCTTAAAAAATAAAAATAAAAAATACCAGGAAGTATGTTTGTTTGCACTTTAGCAATAGAGACTTTGCACCCTCAAGCTTTATTAGAGCACTGGTCAAGGATATAGAAAAGACAAAATCTAAACACTTCTCAGTCCATATAGAGTTTGAGTCCAGACCTTCCACATTTCAGAATGGCAGTCTGGCTGTTCAGTCTTGGTTGGTTTTGTTTTGTTTTTAACAAATTGCAGAGAGAGATGCTGGAGTGCAGAGCAAAATCCAGTATTTTCCATTCTGCACTCTCTCATGTCAGGCTTCAGCTGTGGACCATCAGCTCAGGTTCCCTCTTCTTAATTCCTTTCTGTCTTAACAAATTTTGAATGCTTGGCTACACACTGGGCCTGTTTCAAGAGACCACCATTGCTCAAGTGTGTTCAAGCAGCATTACCTGGAAATAAATATAAGGATAGACATATCCAAGCATCCAGACATTGATTTGGTGACTTTTTTTTTTTTTTTTTTTTTTTTGGTAGGAGTTTAGGCACAGAAAACTACATAGATTTCTACTTTGGCTACATATATGCTGACATTGTGGAGATGAATATGTCAGTGCCTAGGCGCCTGGACTGGGAGGCATGTCCTTGTCATATCCCCACTGGAGAAGTCCCAGCCTTCTTCAGGGCACAATAGCCACATTCACGCTACATTTTGCAAGAGTATCCTGTGGTACAGCACTACATACTTTCATGTCTCACCAGCACCGGCACACGTCTTATTATTATTCCAGCTGTCCTGAGATCAAGGGCCATGGCCTGCAGATTCCCATGGCTTCCCTTTGAACTTGGTGTGCAGTCACACTGCCTGCACCCGGCCACAGACACCTCGCCTCAGGGCCGCTTGCACCAACCACAAGACAGCTGAGTGTTTATAACTTAACAGCTTCTTGACATGTTAAGCAAGCTTTGGAGTAGAGCTGGGTTGGGTGTTACTGTCATCACAACAAAATATTCTCAATAATTCAGTGCTGCTTGGGAGCTGCAGTTTTACAGTTTATCTCCTACCCTGAGTGAGTCTGCGCAGCCAGGGCAGGTACTGAGTAAGAGCAGTTAAGTCTTAACTAGCCTAGTTAAGAAATGATTTACTTCCAGGTAGAACTACTAACCAGGATATTGTGTCCAGTGCTGCAGCTTCCCTATAAAAACAAGGAAGCCTCTCCTGTGACTAATGGAGTATTTCTCCTTGTATCCACTTCTCCCCATCCAGATACAAAGCATGGCATCTTCTGCTTATTCTGCATATCTTCAAAGAGGAAAAAGTAATCATGAAACCTCGTGTCAGTTGAATTCTACAGCTTGAAAATACTTGTTATAGAGAAGCATAATATGTTTGGATGACAGCAGCCTACACATAGTGAGTGCTCTTAGACTTTAAATGTTGAAACTGCTTAAGCTGCAGTTTAGGCACATTTTCCTCAGAAACAATAATAAATTGAGTTAGATACTAGGGCTCCTTTTCTATTGTATGGAAAGTGTGTAAAGGTTGAGAAGAGTATTCAAATATGCAAGCCTCCTGAACAGAGCTGCCTAGAGCTAATCTATCAGCAAATGCTAAGATGGTGTGTTTAAACCCTTTGCCCCTTCAAGAGATGATGACTGTAAAGATACACTTTGTTCCCAGAGTTTGTCTTTAAAAGGCAAATATATCTTCCCTTCAGGCACTTAAACAATGGAAGTAAAAATAAAGCAGGGCATTTTGCTTTAATAGTGACTGAATTAACACAAAATCACACACAAATAATATCAAACCAGAGACTAGATACATACACACTTCCATGATGGCATACAATTCAACCTAGTCACCAAAGGACTGACAGTCTGGAGACAAGAGACAGACATTTAAAACCCCTCCAAGGTGAGAACAACACTGGCTCCAAGTGTTCTCCTCTCAGATGAGTGCTCTAATCCCCAGACTTATACATGGGCATCAGCACTTTATTTAAAGAAGATACAGACACTTTTAAAAAGGGATCTGATCCAAGCAGTTCATTAAACGTGCTTTTAGAGCAAGGTTTTGGGGCAGAACACCATCTAGTTCTTCCTAGACTCTTGAGGAATGCTGACTTTCAGATGGATCTTTTTGAACCTTTGCAACAGATGCCAAATTACAGATGCGTAAATTATTTTTTATCTGGTGAAACACAGTATCCTAAAAGGGTTTTTCCAAATTTACAGGGAAACAAACTCTACACCCACCACCAGCCTGGCTAAATGTTATGTTCCTCATTTCCAGCAGGGGCATAAGCCTCTTACTTTGATCTATCCCTGGTCAACAGTAGTTTCTACACTTAACTTTTTTCCTTACATGCCTCAGCTACATGCACAAAACCCCTAAATAATGCATTTGTAATGCATGTATCATATATCACTGTGGGAATCTCAACAGCACAGGAAATCTTACACTACAAAATTTTAGATGGCAACAAATCTGCTCAGTTCTGTCTGGTCTTGGCAAACTGCCGTAAAAGACACATTGTTATGGTATACTTGGTATACTATATACTTAGAAAGAAGACCCCTCCTGTAAATCCCAAGGGAACAATGACAGCAACATAAATTTAAGATAAAGTTTGTATAGCAACAATTTCAACATGTTTAAAAACAGTCAGAATTTCTCTTTATGCTTTTTTGTTTTGTTTTGTTTTTATAAACATTTGCCATGTAAAGTCCTACTCATTGTGCTAATCTAATTTTTAGCCAGGACTTGAATTTAAAGCAGTTAACTGCAGCAGTGAAAACTTACTGAACAAGAGAATAGTAATGATCAAGTAATTAATTTATTTTCAATGAGTATGGCAGAACAGCCAGCTACTCTCTAAATGTCTTCAGCACAAAAGAAAAAAGAAAAATTGCATGCCCCGGGGGGCCTCTGAGTGCATTTCTGTGCGACCCATGCAAACAGAAATGTAGCAAATGGTGCACAGAATTGTTAATACCATCTGCTCAAGGTAAGTTATTAGTCACAAGGCAAACAGTGTCTACTGGTATTCCAGAAGCTCTTCAACCTTCTTCTCATTAAAGCATTCAGAACCCTAAAAATAAACATTTAAAAAGTGATATTCACTGCATCTTTCAAGAATTTGTTTAAGCAAGTATATAATTTGCTTAGTTCAAGAGGTTTGTAAAAAAAAAATTGATTTTAAAAAAAAAAAAAAAAACACCTTACATTGTTTTTCATTACATCCGTGCAGTGACAGTCACAAGGAGAGTGCCATATACAAAACAGAATCAACACCAAATTTGAGAGAAAAAAGGCACTCCCTTAGAATACACTCATACTCCTATCCTTCACCCAGAAAATGACACTTGACACATGACAAATGTTTACCATTCTTCACACATTGGATGTCTTGAGGCACCTATATTGACTATATTGACTACAGACTATATCAAGTGCATAAAAATAGCTTTTGTAAGTAGTGAGAAATCCACTCAGCTCTTCCTGACTCCATGAAGCACAATTAGATGAACAATAAATTATCTGTACACATTTCTAACTTTGCTGGTGTAAGACAATATTCACAGTTGCCAAGCCTTTCCTGAGCATCCACTGAAAGACAGGATTGCCTAGCACTCGGAAAACATTAACACAAATTTGTCTTGGCAATCCAATAGTGAACAGTTCAATATGCGCCTGATTATGACAGGACTGGAGTTCAAATTCTATTTCTCATACTCCTCTTCTGATAAATACCTCTTCAGATATCCATGCCTCATTCTGCCCTTCACTGGATCAATATTCCTCTCTCCTGAGTAGATTTTTGTTCTATTTCTGCAGTTCCCTGGAGATCTACTCCATCATTAACCTGACACCAATCCCCATTTCCCAGAAAATTTGAAAAATCCTCAAACAGCACAGTTATATCCTGGTTATATCCAAAACACAAGCTTTCATCTCACAGTACCCAGGTATGTGTAATTGACTCATTATCTTGTGGGAAGCGCCAGGTCATAAACCAATGCAACGTACAGTTGATTAAATGCATAAACACCAAGTTTCTGTGCTTATCCAGCTCTGAAATCATCCAGCTCAGCCATCATCCCTGAACTAACTGAACTGGAGCTGATGGCAAGGATTTATGCTGCTGTCAATGGAAGCAAGTTTCATTCCTCGAGCTTTCTAAAGAATACTTTGCTTAGTCAGAAGGTGGCATTTTTACGTATAAGCCTTTGAGAAGACTAAAGCCACATAAAAGGCAAAAATAGAATTAGGCCAAAGGCAACCTGTGCAACTACATTATGGTGTAAAGCAGTATGAGTTACTCCAGTACATTCCAGCAGTAGGTAAGAGTTATACTGTTCCCATAACTCTTGTCTTCTCTCATCAGAAAAATTACCAAATGGATTGCAAAAGAATGGACTAGATGCACCAGACAAACTAAACTTATTCAACCTTTTTGTTTCAAAAATGAGACGTGAATTACAACAGGAATTCAGGACCCTCACTAGACTTTTCTGATACTTCTTCCTCCCTCACTACAATTCTTGGTAAATCAATGCAATTATACCATAATTATTATAAGTAAGTGTGTACAACTGTGTACGCAGCTGCAATAGCAATAAATTCAAATTGCAACCATTTTAGTTTAATCAGTGGAAAAAAAAGAAAACAGTATTTGTCCCTCAGAAATGTATTAATTGCAAGCTATGCCTTGGCTACAAAATACAATAGTTCTCAATAAATACCTTTATCTGTGTGCACATCTCTCTTGTTGCCTTTTTCTTCAGCCTCCTGTGACATTTAAACAACCCACTTGAAGAAGAATACAGCAGCTGCTCTATTCTAGAAGTTTCGAAAATAAATGAAGTTATTCTCAGTTCTGTTTCATTAAATCTAATCAATACCTCAATAACTCTAAAGGAATTCCTCTGCCTGCTTGCCCTCTGGAAATGGAACACTGGCAAATCAATCATTTGACTAAACCTTAGACTCCAGGGAAAACATATTTAGTTTGGGCAGTGGCACTGGCCTCCTTACACTAGCTTTTGTCTGAACTGTATCAGTCTCTAAATCTGAAACCTTGCCAAGTTCCTCTTGATCATATCATCAAACATTCAGCCATTTGAAATACATTTTAAAAGAGAGAATGACATTCACATGACACTTTAAAAAATAATAATAATAACATTCAATTAAAATCTTCAGTATGTGTGGTCTTGCACATTTAGAAGACGGTAAATTTGTGCCCATACTTTCTGAACTGTTGCATAACCTTTGTTTTTATAGTTAACAGCGATCCGCCTTCTGGAAAGCAGGAAATTAGACTCTGGGGAAGTCCAGTGAAACAACCTATTATTCTTAGTAGAGGCTTCTTTTTTGCCTTTTTTTTCCAGAAAAATAAATAAATAAATAAATAAATAAATAAATAAATAAATAAATAAATAAATAAATAAAAGATAGAGGTTTTCTTGGTTTGATTTGTTGTGTTTTTTGTTTGTTTGTTTGTTTGTTAAGACACAACAATGAAAACTTAGCAGGAACATATTCTCCCTGTACAGCAAAACCTTTTAGTGGTGCAAAATCAGCACTGGTGACTCTGTCAAAAGCTTTAAAAAACATCAACTGCTTTAACAATCCAGTCAGCTGACTGACAGATTATGGAACTTTGGACAAGCCTCAAGCAAAAGTATATACTCCATAAATTACAGTCACAGTGCAGTACATACCTCTTTAAATTGTCTTTTTCACTGCTCTGTGTAGTTGTTATGCATATTCATGTATCACTGATCTTCCTTTGCATGTGATATCAGTAAGATAAGACTACTTTAAATTAGCTCCTCAAGTACAAAATGAAAACACTTTTTTTTCCTTGCAGTACCAATTATTTGCTGCGCATGGAATATCAGTCATGCAAGCAATATGCTTCAGTGGCAGGGAACCTCTTATTCTAAAAATTTTAAAACAAAGGCCATGCCTTCAGAGGATGCAGCTATTTTCAGCCTTAGTACACATAAGTAGCATAGCTTTTAGAAAAGTAAGGAAAACAGTATATATGATGCACTTTTGAAATAAAACATAGGTTATGATTATGATCATAACCTATGATTATTAGCTGATCCATCTCACAGTCATTGTAAAAGTTACAACAGCCATGGAATATGTGCAATTTACTAAAAGAAGCTCACTTTGAAAAGCCAGAAAATTTCATCCTCTTCTCATGCAATGAAAAGGAATGCATTTTTAAGACCAAACTCTTTAGTTATGCAAATTATGCTTAAATGCTAGAGTTAAGTAGCTGAATGACTAATGAATCTACTTCACCTTTCTGAAAAACCCTGGGGGTAAATGAGGTGCCTTGAAGATTAACTTTTTCATACTCTCCAATACCATGATAAGATGCACATTACCAATAGATTTACCAGTAGATTTATAAAATAGTAGATTTTGCTTATGCATATTCTCTTGCAGAAGTGAAGACAGACAGTGAAACAGCAGAATGTATCTGACTATATTTGATGTTGTGAGGTGCTAAATTTTCTGAATCCAACTCAGATTTGAGCTGTCTTTATAAGGGTGTAACTGTATGTGTATAATCTGTAGACATCTTACCTATGGCAAGGTATCTTCTTTGGCCAGCACTGACTGCTCTGTAGTCTGGAGTGAAACCCCATACACCAGAGCTCTTAATTTATATTATAAAGCCAACTAAATATTCCATGGAAAAAAAAACATGTTCTTCTGACTAAGTGATTGTTAGTTCATACTTTCTGTGGCTTTGTGCAGAAATAATGTGCATAACTTTCTAGTCAAACATTGATATAGTTAGTAATTTCCAAGGGCTTATATTTATGTGATCATAATACAAGTTCTCTTTTAAAATCATTATTGGATGGTAAGAAATGAAGATACCTCTTTGTTCTTGACTGTAAGAAAGGATGCCATGACCCACTCTAACAGGTCCACACCTTTCCTGTGCTGGGTGTTCCTGCGCTTGCTGCAGTTAATATTGTGACTATGAAGCAAGCCCGAGCTAATTTTAAATACTATATAGCATACTGTATTGTCTACGTATGGTCTGTTGTACCAAAGGAACTCTTTCAGTTCTGTCTGCTTCCCAGGCACAATAAATCTTCACTTCTAGAGAAAAAGCAAAGAACTGCCATTTCCCATTGTGTATAACAGGGACACTGACATTGGCTTCTGCAAGTATATGACAAAGCATGTGCCAGATAGTGACTTGGTTGTCGTGTAACATCATCTAACTTCTTAACTGCTGAAAATTAAGCAGAAATTTGACCATTATTGCTAACTCTGTACTTATCCATTCAATGCAATCTGACATGCAATACCTGATTAATCAAGGCTCCTCGTCCTTATTAATACTATCTTTACATGTGACTCCTTTAATATACAATTACATGTTGCGCTTATACAGTGCCAAGTTTTTTCCAGTGTAAATACATATTTACTGGCATTTCTTTCTGCTGTCCTCCAGGCAAATACCTGCTCTGTGTCATGTGTCTGATTCTCAGAGTTTGGTCCATTGTGACATTTGGTCCAAGTTAGTTCAAAGTATCTCAGAGCACAGACAAAACTCATTTTGCCACCCTGAGCATGAGGAACCAGGCTGTTCTTGTCATAGAAAGAGATGGAATTGTGATGCCAAAGCCTTGGACAGACAAAATTGTCACCCTTCAGCTGCTGCCTTTGTGGAATTACCTACATCACCTGCAAGCAAGAGTCCCAAATACATCAAATCATTTCAAGAGGGCATAGATTGTATTATTATTTATTTATATATTGTATAGACCATGAGGTCAGTTGCCACTCAAAGTCTGTTGCCATATATATACATCTGCCAACATTGACTATGATTAAAACTAGCAGTATTTTGCTCTGAAGGAGACACTTCATATTTTATTTACCTTAGGGTTCCATCTCCCCACATCAAAATACAAAATGTTATACCAAAGGACAGGACTGAGTTCTTCCACTTTTCAGGCTCAAGTCGCAAAGTTTTACTTCTAAATAAAGCTGGGTGTGATATATTTTACATACATAGTCTTCAATCCTATGGTTTTCCTACAGAACAGTAAGGAGATGAATTTCTTCACATACAACAAATTAGAAAATTCTTCTGTAAGAGGCATAGGTGTTTAAAGCAACACTCATTTACTAACACCGACCTTTCAAGACACCTTTCCAAACAGGTGAAGACATATCCTGCATCTAGCCCATTAGACTTCAGCTTCCCAGCAGCTACCATGGGATGGTGATGAAGGGCTAAACCACTTTCTCTCTCTTCTGCTCCTTCAGCCACGTGTACGTTCAGTTTTCCACACAGGACCATTGGAATTTCTCAGCAGCTCCTCATCATCAGTCCTTTCAATCAGAAATCCCAAACAAATACCAAACTATGTTTAACATAGCAACCATAATCCAAGCAGCAATTAATGAATGCAGTACCAGAAAGTTTTCTCTGATTTCTGTGGAGGGACTATATTTATCTACTTACTCAGATTTACTGCTTGCATTAATACTGATGTACTAAAAGACAGAGAAATTTTCAGATTTGATGCAAAATATTTTCACCTGGACTCTGAGGCTGCTGACTAATGATAGCTAGGGAAGGGTATAAAATTTGTGATGAATCAATTTTGTAAGATCTGTGTTAAACTTTATAAAACCTAAAAAGATATTACCTTACTTGAGTTCAGATAGATATACTGACTTTGTTATCATCTCTGATTCTGACATCTGTATAATGTTATAAAATTGAAATATAAATAAAGCCACACTGAAAATATACAACACAATGTCCTGAGATTACTACGTGCTCACATCAACCAAGTTTCCTAACAGAAGAAAGAAAATTAGATGACATGGAAAAAGAAGAACATTTGAAGGCGAGTTCTTAGGAACAAAATTCCCTTAATATCATTCTTTTTTTTCCACCAGCCCAGAGCTCCGAGTGTAACTAAGTACTTGAAATACTTTGTTGCTTTGATTTTAGCAATAAAAAAAATTAATTTTATCTGATTGTGGTTTTCTGCCATGCCCACAAATATTTTTCATATATGTCCACTATATAGCTAGTGAGTGAGTTAGAAGTTGTCCTTACCTAAACAGCTCTAGTGCATTTAAGATTCACATATTTAGAAAGCACATAGGCTGGAGCCCCTTCTCCTGCCCGCTTGTTTTCAAATGTACAAAATCTCACCTGTCAACAAGACATGCAGGCACAAAGATTTAAATACTATACCCTCCTCAGTGCAATCAATTGCAATGAGTGACACTCATGAATAAACAGACCCAAGTGCATCTGTAGGTAACTATGTTGGATCCAATTATATCAAAAACTCAGTTCTCCACCTCACCAGATACTAAAATCTTCTTGGATTATTTACAAACACACACACACACACACACACACAAAAAAAAAAAAAAAAAAAAAAAACTACTTAATTCTGGTGATCCTATTATTTTTTTCCTGGTTTGGTTTGATTTTTGGTGTTTTGTTTTGTTTTGGAAGGGGGGAGGGAAGTTGGGGAGGCGGTTAACTCCAAAATTCCCTTGTGCTCTGAAATGTCCAAGAGTAGATTACAACTCGCCTTTAAAGTTGTACTGAACCATTGTTGGGACAGGCTGGAGGTTATAGAGAGAAATAGATACTCTGTGATTAGGTATGAGATCTATGGATTAGATTGTGAATAAAATAGATATTGAAGTATCAGGTCATAAGGACAGAAGCAGCTTCTAGAACATAAAGTAACCCTTAATGTGGAAGGAATGAAATAAAAACTTCCCCGTTATCAAAATTTTAGCTGAGGTCAGCAAGATAGGCTCTCTGCTTTTAGGTTGTATTAACATCAGGACTAAATAAATAAAAATGAACTGAGTTACGGAAAGAAGGAAAGCTGCTTCTCATCATATTTTTCTTTTCTCACAAAATCTGGGAAACATTTTGCATTGAAAAACATGGAGCAGCAGATGACAATGATATGAAGTCTGGAAAGATTGACAGAGCAGCAACTATCAACAAAGTGATGCTATGCAGGCCCAAAAAACAGGAAGTCTAGGATAGGGTTTGAAAACTTATCAGCAACAATGCTGGCTTGAGATGCAGTGGCATCTCAATCCTTCACGTGAAGTGAGGGTGTTGAATCACACTGTAAACTATACAAGGAAATAATTCAGCTCTAAAACTTATTCCAAACAAAGAGTTATTTTGTGTGATTCAAGTGATATGGGTATTTTTAGGCAGACCAGGCTGAAGTGTCAGAGGTGTCTTTCTGGAACTGAAACCGTAGAAGCAGGCAGGATGGAGTAGATCAAAGTTTTTCTGCTATCATTTCTATTTTCCATTTCAGTCTTGAACTTCAGTGTTTATATAACGTAGATAACATTATTCTGATTTTTTCGTAACTTTTTATATAAATCAGATGTTAGAAAGAACATTAAAAAAAAAAAAAAAAAAAAAAACACGACTGAAAGATTAACCATATTGAATTAAACAAGACCCTTTCTGTAGACTTCAATGAAACTGGGTAAATGAGCAGCAGCATAACATAAATAACTTAAACCAGGATTGCTGGCGAACAGTACATATCCTCAGCACTGAGCCTGAGTGAGTCAAGTCTTGTGTCTAGAAAAACAAATACCACAGCAGTTGATATTAATCCTGGTTATTTGTTAAACTGTGAGTGCAGGAACAACCAAGAATGAGTTGCGATCCCTGTGCTGTCAGTTGGGGCAAGTAGGAAAGACAGGCTACACCCCACCACAGATGATACAGGGGAGTTTACTTGTTGTATCAACAAGTGAGCTGATGGGGCTTCTGAAAGCAACCAGCGCTGGGCAACTCCTAGCAATTCAACCCCTGCAGAAGCCCTTGGCCTCCTGTAGCTGCTGAAAAGCAGAGCTGGCTATACAGAAAAAAAGTATATCAGTTTTATATTTTTCCTCATGCAACAGTTTATCTTCACAGGACAGAAAGGAAAAATGATAACCTGTTTACTACAGAGGTACAACCTTCAAGAGAATGAACACTAACCTGTAAACAGAAAAGTTAACTCAGAAAAAAATGTTAAAATACTCCAAGGAAAGCTCCAATAAGCATTACACCAGGATATTCTATACTGAGACACTTCTCCTGCCTTCAAAAGGGAAGTGTGAAAAGCAAATTTTGATTATATTTGATGTTTATAACTTGAAATTAACATAAGATTGATTAGAAATTAATTGGCTAATACAAACTGCTTTCACCTTAATTTCTTTCTTCATTACTTCTGCATAAATCTGATTCATCATGACATGCTCAGCTCTAGCATTGTTACTTCACTCCTTGTCTGTTTTCCCTATAAATTTAGGGGTAGAGAAAGTTTATTGTGAAATACCTCATACTAGTATTATACAGGTTATAAAAGGTAAGGGAAAAAAAATCCAAAATTTATCTTTCAAAGATATTTTACCTAAGGAACGGTTAGTCATAAAATGAATGATACTCATATTTTCTTCAGACTGTCAGTTTCTCCCTGAGGGACTTCCCACTCGTTAACAAACAAAAAGTACTTCTAACAGTTGAAAAAACAGGAAATTATTATAAAAGCAAATCAGTTGCCAGGGAAGCCTGACTACTCCAGTTTCTGAAACTAATTTAGATTTTATTATTTTGATCTGATGGATTCTCTTCAGAAACACTAAAGTCAGATTATAAACCATGCAATTTTTTTACTTGAGAAACTCATTTAAGTGCATTAATAGTTATCAACTAAGAAACCAACTGATTACATGGTCAGTCAAAAGTTGTAGTTCCTGGTATGGATCAGGTACAACCATGCTTTTTGGAACAGGGGAAGTTCCAAATGGGGGGACGGTCCTGTGGAACATGTTACTAACCATTGATAAGGAATGTGGTGGGAAGGGAGAAGGAAAGTACTAAAACAAAACAGATACTCTGCTGATCTACCTCCAGTAAAGTCATATTTAACACCTAAAAGAGCGCCACCATGAGTTTTCAGTGTCCTAAGCAGGCTAACTAAATCAGCAGATAAATATTCATATATTTTTTAATCGATAATTTTCTGCCAGTTTAATCGAATACCAGTCATTGCTAGCACAAGAGAAGAGGCCAGAGGAGACGATTCCCTTCAGCGCTGGGGTAGATCCACTCAGACATCTCGTAAAATTGTCCACTTTCAGCTGCTGAAGATGAACAGTATGAAGGATTTAAAAAACTCATACTAGCTCAACACTATCCATGCACATATAAAAGCTCATAGCCCCAAGCCCACCTGTCCTGCCCCAGCAGGCAGGGCTGGGGGGCTTCCCACCCCAGCACCTCCTGCGCCCACCTGGCTCCTGCCTCTGTGGCCTTCCACGGACTGCTCCTTGTGCAGGTTGATCCACAGCTTGCCATCGGCTTCCCAGATGGGCCATGGAAGCAGATCATCTACCAGCACACCCTACTTAACACTACAAGCAATGCGAACACCAACACACAAATCCTTCGGCTGGGAACAGCAGGGGCCAGAGGGTGGGTGTTGCTTTGAATTACAAAAGCATTTACCCACAAAGTGTGTCTTTACAGTGAAGTTCTCTCTGCCTGAGAAAGGCTCTTCATGTCAGCTGCCAGGCCTACGTTGGTTATGGTTTAAAAGTCTCCATGATTTTCTTTCCTGCATGGGATAAGAAAATTTGACTTCCAGAGCGACATCCACAGCCCATTTAGTCTTCCTCTTTCTTTTTGATCAATCATGTTTTCTTCACCTATTAAAATTCTTCAGTTTCCCAAAAGAAAGGTAAATAGCACCTATTACACTGTCATTAGGTTCTTCCTGAGCTCTCCTGACAGCAAAATGAAGATCAGCAGCAGTTTAATCAGTTCGGACTGTTTGGAAGAGAGCATCTGAAATCATTTGACTCAAAAGGAGATTAAAGACGCTCAGTGCCTTGCCTTGTAAGTAAATGCCTTTTGTGGAAAGGAAATTCCCTAAGAATGTGTCACTTCCTGATGACTTCTCTTCCAATCGAGCTTGGTGATAGAAGTATGATCTTACCTTCTGCATAACCAAAGCCAATCATCATTTGATAAAAATGATAACCTCTTGAAGATACACATTCAGTTTAATGAAGGCATTACCACATAAGGGAAGGCAAACAGTTGAGATACATTCAAACTATTCTACATGTGACTCTCAATCCTTTTGCTCTAGAGTGATTCATGAAGAACTTTTACGCTACCATCTTTGTCTAGTCATCAATCCATGTGTGAGATTTAAAAAGTCATTTGATCATTTGAATGTTTATTTGTAGGTAGAACTGTCACTATTTCTTTGTGACTTTCAAATAAATACTGTACAATCAAATAAATACTTTTTTTGTGTGTGTATTTATAAAAATTGTAAGATTGTAGCAGGGAAAGTATTATCTATTTGTGTTGTTGATAAAATGTTCACACAAATAGCACCAGTAAACAAACACATGACATTTGGCAAGAGTAATCTCTGTGTATAAAAATGCTGTAGTCGTTGTCAGTATTCCCAAAACCAAAAGAAAACATCCTAGTGAACCTGAAGGGCTCCACCCCTCACCCATACATACCTTCTTCTAACTATATTTCCCCTCCCCAAAAGCAAAGAGGTGAGCTTTGCACCAGGTTCTTAACAAATTATTTGGTTTCAGATTAAAAAAGAATGAACTTCAAAGTCTAGAGTGTTTCAAAAACAAAGAGGAAAAAATACACGAAAAACACTACCACCATTCATCAGATATCCTGAGTGAAATTTAAAAAAAAAAAAAAAATCTATCACCATGGAAATTCTTATATTCTCCAAAATCTACCCAATACATACAATTCTAATACATACAATCTACCCATACATACAATTTGGGAAGGAGGAAAAGACAAACAGTATGGAGAATATCCCTGTCCATGTCACTGACAAAGATGTTAAAGAGCAACTACATTATTTACGTTTTAAAGCAAGTAAGGAAAATAAATGAAAAGTAACATACTTAAAAAGACATCTTCATGTGTGAAAAAAAAAATCTTTGCCTATCAGTAGTAGCTCCAGTTATTTGGTTGATTGTTTCTGTTTGTTGTTTTTGTTTGTTTTCTTTTGTTTTGTTGCTTGAATGGTGGATTTTGTGCTTGAACACTCAGAAAATGTCCTTTCCTCCCTTAACAGTCCAGAAACTGCAGCTTAATGGAAGAAAATAATCTATTTTCACCTCTACAGTTAGAATGTCAATCCACATTCTTGAGTTTCCACATATAAAGACCTTTATTTATATAAAAGCAATGAGATGCAAAAGAACTTTACAACTCCTACAAAAGTGAAGTATAAGCAAAAAAACATTATAACTTGTACCAATAACTTTACAAAAGCATTTTTATCAGTTACAGATCGCATAACTGCAGTTATAACAATCTCTTGCACATATATGAAGCCTACTGGATATTGTCATATTTTATTTTGCTATCAGCATAAATTGATGTGAATCATTACCTTTGTTCCAATGGTATATTTTAAAGCAAGACTAAGATACAGATACCAACAGAAAAGACAGGTGTATTAAAAATATTATCAACATATTTCACTATGATTAGTAAGACATTATTTACTGTGTTATTCCTTGGCTCCTACCACTGTAACTATATTGTTGTTTATAAACTGAAAAGTTTTTAAGTCTTAATTCAAACAATTGATTTGTTGGATTGGATTGTACTGTATTGGCTGCATTTGCAGAATCCAAACTACTGAGCCATCTGCACCACAACTGCTTTCCAAGCTTTGTCTTTGTCAAAATCCTTTAAGGTATTATTGGAAACCTAAAAGAAAACAAATTTCAAACAAATGGAAACATGAAACAATGCTTTGGTTAAGAACTGAAGTTTAAGCAATTAAAGATCTGAGACAATCTGGGAGAATGTAAACATGAATGCTTACAGCATAAACTATTAAAATATTATACACATTGCAAATTGCATAGCTTTGTATATTGTATGGTATACATTTACAATAGACAAATATAATAATGTAAATTGTATAATACTTCAGACATTTGGGCCAATTAAACTTTGCCAAATTCCTGTTTTAATCATGTAACTCCAGCCCTCATAGTGCAACTGAAGCAAGATTTATCTACATACATGCAAAGAAAATAATGTCTTGCTTAAGGACACGGACTCCTGAAAAGCCACAGAGACCTACACCTTTACCTGTAACATTATTCATGCATTTAAATGCTACAAGGTAAGCAAAAAAGTGTTGCTTTTCTGAAAGAAAAAAAATGGCTCCTTTTAGCATTTGAGTTGCACCTAATTGATCGGGGACTCATAAACAAATAAATAATCCCCAGAAGAGCCATGACATAACCTATGCTCAAAAATGTGACTTATAGCAGTGGAAATGCTGCTATGCTCCATCTTTTATACAGAACTTAATTCTCAGATCACAGATCCAAACAATCAGCAACCAACACTGAAAGCCTTCAGCACCCTGAGGGGAACTTAATTCCACAGCTTGCACTTTCCATTACCAGCTGTGAAACAGCTCTACTGAAATTCAGTCCCTGCTTCCAGCAATTTCTATCCAGTGTTGTTTCTAGATGCTGTTTTCCAGATACTCCTTCCAGAGCAGAGACTGAATCTGGCAGATCAACCTTTCCAATGCTGGACCAGCCATAGCGCAAGCATGTGGTTAACTGCATGATTTACTCTGCCCTGTTCTTTAAGAATATCGTGCTTTGCTCTGTAGAGAAGAGATGAGGAAAGCCTCAGGGCTAAATGTGCTGTATAGGCTGTATAGTGTTGTGCACTGTAGGAGCTGGATGTAATTAATCTATGCAGCCTGAAAAAAGCTGGGTTTCCCCAGTCCCTGGAAAAGCACTCTAGCCCTGAAATACTGTATGAAAAGTGGTAATAGTAATACTGGCACCACCGTGCTCTAAGAAAGTATTCGCTAAATCCCTATCTGAAAGGATAGCTTAAGCATGTAAGTGCAGGAGGGAAATAAAGGCTATCAATTCCGACCTTCATCATCAACTTCAGTAATATACATAGGAATGGCGAGAGCTGGGATTCCATACACCCTCCTCTGCTCTCTGGTTCCTACTGACCAGCACAGGTAGCCACTCATGCAGCTTGCTAAGTGTTGTTCCTATGCTCCACATTCCTAACACTTCCCATTTGCAGTTTAGGGAACTTAGAACTAACTTGGCTTAGTACATTTACTCTACTACAGCACACCTTACAGGGTACAACTATACTGACTACTGTCATTCCATACTCCAAAACTTCTGCTGGCATTTAAGTCCACTCCTTTCTTAATAGATGGCTATCCCATTATCAGAGCACAGTCATGCAAGGCATCATCTTTTCTAAAGATTTGTGCTGACATATATAAATAACAACTATGGATTGTCATATGCAGTAGAACTACCATTTTATTTTAGTATAGTGATGGACTTTGTCCATAATTGGGAGCCCATAATACCAATAAGAACAGATCAGGGCCTTAACCTTACAACTGTTTTTCTCGTAACAGGACTTGTCACAAATATGATTCTGTCATGCCACAGTTATCATTTGACCAGCAAAATGTTATCTATTTACATTGGAATTCACCACTATATTCACATCTTTACACAGCAGCTTTTACTTGTGATCTGAGTTAACTAAACACAAAACATTACCAAAAAATATCATTTTAATAAAGATTTTTAAATTGTATAGTGGCTATAAATACATACCTCTGTTGTTCTGTATTCTTGTTTTTTAACCTGTGACTCTGCCCAGGACAAATCTTGAAGTTTCATTTTTGTCTTGTAATTTACACACTGTATTACAGTTCCAATAGTAAGGCATGCCTGAATTAGCAGCATCAACATCAGAAGCAACAGTAGTACATCATAAGATTGCTAAAAACAGAGACATGGATATCTTCATTCTTTTGTTGCTACTTTAATAGGTAGATGTTAATTTTCCAACTGCATAAAAATACATACTTTAACAGCAGGTGGATAATTTTTAAAGATGTCTACAACTTGCATGATACTGAAGGATAAGTATCCAGAAGCTGTGAACAACAATGGAGAGGTGACACTGCTAATGGCAATCAGAACCTCAACCTAAATAAAATAAGATAATAAATGATAAAGAGGAACAAAAACAAGTAACAATTTTGGTTTGTTAGCTGTACGTCCTTAAAGCAAGCAAAACACAAGTGCATTAATGTGTAGAAGATTACATGAGACAGATCTTCACAGACATTTACACTGTACAGAGATACAGAAGCAAGCTTTGAATAAATTAATTTTCCTAGCCAAAACACTGCTGTTTTGTAATTCATTTTCCATTTAAGATGTGTGACAAGTCTTTTGTCTAATTTTAAAAGTGTCTTTCATATGGAGATAGAGGAAACAATACCATATTTAGAGACCTAGTAAAGAAGCATCATTTATTCTTCAGATTGTATGAAACAATGAGAATTAACAGCATATATTGCAGACTTACAACCTAAAATAACTATGCAAATAGATTTGAGTGCTTTGAGGCAATTTTATTGCAATACAATAGCAGCCTAGTTTTCATTCAAGTATCATCCTACAGGATCAAATTCTGACTTCAGTTGTGGTCATGCATCATTACTGACTTAAGTACAGCTGCATGACTGTAACTTAGAGCAGATGTTTTAAGCAGACTTTACTACACATCTGGGACGCTCATGGATTAAATACACTCTACTGAACATTCTTTATTTTTGTTGCTAGTCATGCAGATCAAGAAGTTGTTTAAAATACATTTTAAGTCCAATACAAACTGCACACCTAATTTTCTTCTTTCAGAAATTACAGCACATAATGGAAAGGACCTCAGCTCAAGAGCATGAAAGCAGTTCTGGGTGTACAATATGAAGTATTTCTTTTCCATTTAGCAATATCTATTCCCAAGGAACCAGTATAAAACCAAAAATAAACAAACAAAAAATCCGTAGAATTCTTTCCTAGAATTGATGGAGGACTCCAAGGGAGCTACTGCATTTCTCTTCAGGAATATCATCTTACACTCTTGCTATAAATTTCTGTTGTATTTGTAAAAGTAACTAAAAACAAGCGGGCAAATGAGTATTACTACACTCTAACAACAAAATCCAAGGATTTTACTCACTTACCAGACATTTACTTGGATATTCAGCAGCCACGTGACTTGCAATGGCACTTGGAAAGCACTAAATATAACACAAGACAATAAAGTATAAAAAATAAATATTTACCTACTGGAAAATTACACAATCTACAACTGTGCAATAGTAATTCCCACTTGTTATAGATCACATCCTAAATTTCCTCAACTATATATTCTTTTTATGACACTATTGGTAATCAATTACTTAAATTGAGCTAAAACTAATATTGATTTAACTTACATTTAATGAGCTTCATGCCTTAAACCTACACAGACTGAAATATTATTCACAAAACTTGACGCTTCTGCATGAAACTCAACTTTCTGAGTTCTACATGCTGAAGAAGAGCCATATATAAATGTAGTGTTCACATAGGAGCCATACATAGGAGCCATATATAGGCTCCTATATATGGAGCCTATATATAGGCTCCATATATATATATGGATATATATGCTCCTATATATAGGCTATATATATGGATATATATGCTCCTATATATAGGCTCCTAGAGCCACATAGGAGTACATAGGAGCCATATATAAATGTAGTGTTCACAGTCATCTTTCTGAACTTCTTCAGTTTGTTACAAGCAGGGTATGATCCTTTATCACAGGATCATAGAATCATACAATGACTTGGGTTGGAAGGGACCTTGAAGGGACCTTGAATGGGCTGGGACACCTCCCAGCAGACCAGGTTGTTCAAAGCCCCATCTAACCTGGCCTTGAATACTTCCAGGGATGGGGCATCCACAGCTTTTCTGGGCAACCTGTGCCAATGTCTCATCAACGTCACATTAAATAATTTCTTCCAAAAAGCTTATCTAACTCTCCCCTCTTTTACTTTTAAACCACACTCCCTTGTCCTTTCACTACACTCCCTGACAAAGAGTTCCCCCCCCCTTCCCAGCTTTCCTGTACGCCCACCTCCTTTAGGTACTGGAAGGCCTAAGGTCTCCCCAGAGCCTTCTCTTCTCCAGGGTGAACAACCCCAGCTCTCTCAGCCTGTCTTCAGAGGAGAGGTTCTCCAGCCCTCTGATCATCCTCCTGACCCTCCTCTGGACTCATTCTAATATGTCCATGTCCTTCTTGGGCTGGGGTCCCCAAAACTGAATGCAGTACTTTAGGTGGGGTCTCACATGAGCAGAGGGGTAGAACCCCCTCCCTTGACCTTCTGCCCATGCTTCTTTTGATGCAGCCCAGGATACAGTTGGCTTTCTGGGCTGCAAGCACACATTGTCGGCTCATGTTGAGCTCATCCATCTCATCCTTCTCATCCATCAACATTGCCAGGCCCTTCTCATCAAAGATGCTCTCAATCCATTCTCCACTCAGTCTGCATTTGTGCTTGGGATTACCCCAGCCCAGGTGCAGGACCTGGCACTTGGCCTTGTTGAACCCTATGAGATTAATACAGGCCCACCTCTCAAGCCTGTCATGGTCCACCTGGATGGCATCCCTTTCTTCCAGAGTGCCGACCACACCACACAACTTGGTGTCACTGGCCAAGTTGCTGAAGGTGCACTCAATCCCACTGTCCATGTCACTGACAAAGATGCTAAAGAGCGCTGGTCCCAGTATTGACACCTGAGGAACACCACTCCTTCCTGATCTCTACTTGGACACTGAGCCATTGATCACATTCTCTGAGTGCAACCATCCAGTCCTTACCCACCAAGGTCCATCCACCAAATCCATGTCTCTCCAATTTAGAGACAAGGATATCATGGGAGACAGTGTCAAATGCTTTGCACAAACCCAGGTAGACAATGTCAGTTGCTCTTTCCCTATCCACCAATGCTAAAAACCCATCATAGAACCCCACCATAGAAGGGATTTTTTGGGCATGATCTGCCCTTAGTGAATCTGTATTGGCTGTCACCAATCACCAGACAACATGGCTTTACTAAGGGCAGATTGTGCCCTTAGGGCTTTATGAATGCACTGCTCCTAGGTGCAGGCTGTTACCTGTTACAAGGATTACCAATCAGTTTCAGGCTTTTAAGACCATTAGTGCTGATGGGATACAGGTAACAATCTAAGGATTCTACCACACTGAAATTATACTCAACTTTATATTTTGCAGCCTGAAATATTCTAAAAACTGGGATCTGTTTGACAGAAAACTTCCAATACTCTTGTTTTATTACTCCTTTCCATCTTGTAAATCGAAATAGAACAACCATATTACATAATATATTAAGTATAATGAGAACATTCTAGTAGAGAGAAAAAAAAAAGAAAAATCAAAGGCATTGTTTAAAAAAGTATATCGATTTTGCTCTACTTACAGCAACTAAGATCCAAAAGAATGTTACTGAAAGATATGGACCTGAGACTAGAACATCCATATTCAAAGCAATTATGCCACCAAATACTGATGAAATTCCAATAATCACCTCAATTACCTAAAACAAAGTAGAGCACACAAATTATTAACAGTGTATTTGAACAATAAATTTCCTTTTTGCATATAGAAAAGAACACACTGGAAGAAAAAAAAGAATGCTTTTGTGCCATTAGATATGCAAAAAGTCAATGTTTTGCAGATATAAAATATAGCAAAACTCCTGCTGGCTTAAGTGAAAACAAGATTAGCTTCATTATACATATTTATACTCTCATTTATTAGCTCCACTAAACAGTTCTGTTCACAGTATTTGTCTTTAAGTCATTAAGTAGTCTTTTTCCTATTGTACAGGGCAGTTACCATTTATCTTGCAATATTGTAAAAGGAAGCATTTTAGGATGTATCTGGTATTTCTGACTCTAAATCTCTTCTTTCAGTTCTTACCTACATTGAACTGTTTCTGACTTTAAAGGAGTTTAGCACTTAGAACAATGAAATAATTTGATTTAATGAAAGAAAACAAGTGCTTACTGAGTATGACTTCAGAATTCGAGTAGGAAAGCTGACATTGCTTGTAACAATGGTACTGTCATATGCAGTATTCTAGAAGGGAATAAAAATCATGATTGAGAAAACATGCAAAGCAATACATTTCTTCTAATATCCTATAGAATCTGTTACAGATCCTAGGGATGGTAGGCAACGTTTGGTTGGCCCACCAGAACCACCAGTGACACACTGCAGTGTTTGCCAGTGTCAGACCATCTGTGCCAGACCGCTGAAAGCGAGTGACGTAGTTCCACGTTCGCTGTTATACTGCTTGACAGTGAAATATGGTCATCTTCTCTCCCTCTTCTACCTTCAAAATACATACTTTGTTCCTGATCCTTCCAAAGTTCTTTCAGATTTTCAGAAATATTTCAGAATCGTTCAGATTTTGCAGACATGGATAAACAGTAACTGAAGGAGGACAATTTACAACATGACTTTGTCTCACAAGCAATGCTTCCACTGGAACACAAAATGGCATAGCACACATTTGCTTCATTATTAGGTAAAGGAAATAACGTAGAAAAGAGGATGTGATTTGGGAGAGCAATTATGAACAAAGACAATTTTATCTATAGCCCCAAACTGGGGGTTGGAACTAGATGATCCTTGAGATCCTTCCAACCCAGGCCATTCAATGATTCTATGAAATCCTGAAGACAATACTAATTGTCCAGACACCACCAAATCAGCATACATGACAGATACCATCTCCGCTTCATGCAACAAAAAGGCATTGCTTGCATACCTACAAGTCACAGTATTCTAATGTTTCATACCATATGAAGTTTTGTTCTACAAAATGTAAATAAAACATTTGCCATGCCTGTTGATAAAATATTCACACAGCCCCACACTGCATAATTGTAGTAGTTCATTTTACATGGGGTCCGCTGAACTCCTAAAGATAGAAGAGGCTATCACTGTTTAGTACAGTATGTTTAATTATTGTTTAAATCTAGTTTTATAATGTTCAAACCTAATTTTACCATGAAATATGATATGATACACCAGAGTCACCAGTAACTTGTCAACATACATAATATAGGAAAGATCTAATATTTTTTAGGATACTTAGAAAAAAAAAAAAAAAAAAAAAAAAAAAAACAGCAAAATACAATGAATTCCAATTTTTAAGGGTACCTACTTTCTTTCTCATACAGCAGTCTTCAGTAGATCTAGCTGAAATGATCACGGTAGTTGCCATGAAGATTTCCAGCAGAATAAGCAGAATCAAGTTGAAATTTATCTGTCAGTGCAATTCCAGACAAAAGAGTTATATCTTCCATATTAAAAGTAAACAAGGAGGTGGGATCCAGCTATTTTCTCTGACATTTAGATGTAACTATTAATTAGGTAATTTTAAAAATGTTTTTTTCATTTTTGATGAATTGCTAGGACAGCACTTAGTTGCCTACATAATACTTAGAATGCCTAACCTGAGAAAGATGTTTATTTCACTTATGGAAATAATCTGCCTGAAGAAGAGTGCATTGTTGTCTTCCAAAGGACAGTTTTAATACATGAGGGATGTTACTAGGTACTCTTGCATTTTGCAGGACCTCCCATGTGAAACCAGAACACTGCTGCAAATCATGAAAGATTCATAGGAACAGAAAGAAGACAAATAAGAGGGAGTTTGACTAGCCCAGGGGCTAAGGATATCCACTGGGAGAGAAGGAGGGCCACAGGCTTCCAATCCCTACACTGCAAATCATGCAGTGCTGAATGAAAACTCATTCCAAACAACTGGGCCAAGAGTCCTAGCTCTGTGTTCTGCCTCATGCTAGTAAAGCATTGATGAACACTCTTCATGGTTTTACAACTCCTGCAGGTCTCATAGATTACATTATTGCATAAAGACATGGATGCTGCCATTCCTCTTGCCATTGTTCATCTTCAAGACATGAATATGTGAATGGAATACTTAAAGTTCTCTTTGGATCCTTATCTACCTCTTTTCCTGAGACAATACCTGCTCTACATGGGTTTGACTGATCGTTTTTCAGAGGCATGCAAGTTAGGCAGTGTAGATCTCCCTGTATAAGTCTTCAGAAGCACCATGTTTTTCCAATGGCAGCCCAAAAAAGTATTTGATAGTTAGATCTAGCCATTGAGAAAAGTACTGAAAGTTTAAGGAGAACTAACCCTTTCAGAACCAATATAATTCAGCAAACCGTTGTTTGATGAACTATATTGTTTCCTCATGTCAGACCTGTTCCTGGGATGATCAGATTGAAATTCTCCTTTGACATGAATCTTGCAGTGTAGGTTTTGTTTGTTTGTTTGCTTTTTGTTGTTGTTTTGAAAAAGACCATACGTGGCAGATTTGTGAGGCTTTTTTTTTGTACTCAAATGTATCTTTCTCAAAAAATCACAACGGTGTTCCTTGCAGTACAGAACAGACTGCTAGAGCCACAAACAGCAATAAATATCATAGTGGTAAGCTTCTAGGAAAAGTGCTAGCTGAAGAATAAAAACGTTATTTGGCAAAAGGAGAGGTGTCAAACATGTGGCCTGCAGAACAATTTAATCCAGCCTGTAAATTCCCATGATTTAGATGTGTTTTAACACATAGCACTGGTACTGACATGGGCTAGCGAGGCCACGTTATACAGTGCAGTGCCAAGTAGATATACAAGTTTGGGTCCAGAAGCACCATAACTACATGGACACACTAGCACATTTAGTGTTAGCTATAAGAAAATAACAGAAAATGAAGAAAACAGTAAATAAAATTGAAATTTTAAAATTGAAATTTTATCTTTCCAGTATTTTTTTCCTGATGTGTCTAGAGTATCAGAGTGTTCCACTCGTAAAATTAATTCAATGCCCTTAGACCAAAGTAAAAATAGCAACAGTGTTGAAGCTTGGTTGTATTTTTTAAACAGAAATACAGCTAAAGCTAGAAGTAAATACGTTTTCAAACCATCTATAACAATGGGAAAATCAATGTTAGATTTCAAAGTACTGTATAAAACTCTCTATAACTACCATTCCAGATACAGAGAATCATGTAAGCTACATCCATAACCCTCTTCTGTGACTAAGGCACATGCACGTACAATGGGGTAGAAAATAGTGGATCATCACAACCTTAATAAAAGTTGCTCTGAACCTGCACTAGGTAGTAAAAATGTGGTTTATATGTAAAGCATAGAACTCAGTTCAAAATGTGATTTAATTTCACTATAGTTGTTTAAACATCCATTTAATACCTTACAGATGTTCCAAGCCATCTCCACAGGTCTGACAAATAATGACAGAGAACCTAGAGAAGACTGATGCCCTCCTGGATCAGTAGCTGGAGCGAGGCAGGATGAGCCACTTCACAGCTAACTGGGACACACACTTATGGTTGGGTAACCGAACCAAGCACCTACACTCCAGCACCTCCATGAACCCACCACAGCTTCTAAGCTTCCACCCCTGTCAGTGGCAATGCTGAGGGCGCCCCGGAAGCTACTCAGCCAACCATTTGGGGTTCAGCATTATGGGCTGCCAGTGCCATCTGAAATACCGAATCATATTGAACATGCTTGCGTGAATGGTACGGGAACACAGTCAGTCCCCTGGGCCCACCTTTCCTGAGCAGACACAGCTCCTGCTGACAGGGCCGTTATCCTGTCTACACACCAGTGGAAAGGAACATCAAGGAACTCACTAGGCCAGAGGCAGACTTCTCTTCTGGTCTCTCCCAAAAAGCACAGACTGTTTTCTAATATTTGAACTCTCTACCAAGAAAGGAAGTTAAAGGGGATAAAGGCCGTACCCTTGTGCCTGGCATGTAATTTATTCAGTCCTAACAGCCTAAAGCACTTGAAGTGTGGTGGGGGAAATGCATGAGGGAACTGCTCAATAAACTGGCGAGGGCTGTACAAAGAATTGACTGGTGTAAACTGGCCTTAGATACACACAGAACCCAGAGGAACACTTCCCATCAATCACAGGGACAAATTTCCTATATCCAGTGATCTGACTGTCCAATGTTAAATCTCCACAGCTCTTACTGACCTCAATATTTGGTCCCTGAAAATGAGGCCAGCTGCACATAAATGTGAACCTGGAATCAATCAGTAATTTTAAAAGCAGGTTTGTAAGTATTGACCTAATATTCCACACTTTTTACGGGGAAGCAAATGCAATTAATTTAAAAGTTCAACATCTGTGAAATCCGGAGCTAACCAGATGTTATTAAAATAGCATAGCTAGCTCTAAAGCAAACTCTGCCTGTATTATTTTTCTGTTAAGAAGTCTTTTGTTAGTAACACCAGTTTAGATCTCCTATATTATTACAGGGAGCTATTATTATTGCTGAGCTATTACTATCACAACAGCTGATACAATGCTGGGAGAAGAAATGAACAATAGCAGATGATAGCAGTCATTAACCTTCATACGAAATGTATGACGTAGTTGTATCAAGCACTGCTGTTCTGTGATAGAGCATTTTATCAAGATTAAGTATTTATCAATAGTATATTTATCAAAAGTAACAGTAACACCTACTGCTGTATTACTCATTCTTACACATCATATTCTTATATAGTGTAGAGGTTTCAGAACATTTTACTATAGCCAAAAAAAAGAGAAGGAAAAAAAAAAAAAACTATAGTTTTAGTTTTTGGTTTAGCCAACCAAAGACAAATGTTAAAAGGTTGTGATTCCAAAACAGAACTTTTCCCAGCATGAAATACATGTGCTTCAAATAACATTCACAGCTGCTTTCTCTTTGTTGATGATGTATGGGAAAAATGTTCATCAAAAGTTTCTTTCCTGGTCACCTCAGAAGCAAAACTATACACTGTAGAAAATCCAAGGAAGGATTACACTTAATCTGAAATGTCCTAGAAGTTGCACTTTTTGTGACACACTCTCACGTCAGTAGAATTCAACTCTGAATTCAACTGAAAATTGACTTATCTATAGCAGAGGTACTAAATCACTTTTTTCTCTTCTGATCCTACTCTATTAAAAAAAATAAAAATAAAAAAATTACCACAGTTAACAAAAAAGTAAAAAGGCAGTTGATTAAACTGGATCACCTTTGAACATCATATTCATGCATTTGAACTTAAATACAAGACAGGAAAGTTATTTCTATATTAATCTCCAGTAAATTAGCTGTATTGTGCATCTTTTATCCATAGAAGGTTTTATATCCGATGTCAATATTCAGGTCTTTTCGTACTCCAAAAGGTAAAGTTACTGCTTAGACGATCTCTCTAGATTGAGAATAGTGTAGTTACATCTTATCTCCACCTTTTTTTTTTAATAAGGATAAATGTAGTATTAATTAGTAATTGTTAGGTAACTTACATTTATAGCTGATGGATTTAGGACAAGTTTGCATCCAAACCAAATTAAACATGTTGTTGTAACCGCAAACGTAGAGACAAACAGAATCTGAAAATTGGGTATCTGTAAAACAGTTTCAGAAAGGGTTTCTCTCTCATTTTAACTACAGGAGAAAAAAAAAAAAATATATATATATATATATATATATATATATATATATATATAGTTGCCAATAAAAATCTCATACTTACCACATTAATTTTATTCCTTGCTATAGCAAAGCTCACAACTGCTGAAGGAATACACTGGGAAAATTAAGAGAGAAGACTAGTGGGATATTCTGCACAAAGAATTTTATATACTTTTCTATACATGGTTTTTATTGGGTCTGACTTAATATTACAAGTAATAATTGGACAAACAGAAGATCTGAAGCTCTGAGGAAAGACTCTTGTCTGAGCTCATTAATTACATTTGGTATTTGAGGATTACCAGAGGTTTAAAAGAGCCTTCCATACCCCTCAGTTTTGACTAGCTACCCAGCACAATGTGATGAGTAAAGGAAAGAAAGAAAGTCTTTCACGAGGCATTTCACGCCTTTGTTAGTTCAAATTAACTCTAGAAGGCATGAGATCCTTAAACAGAAAAAGAAAAACACAGCTACTCCTAAACTTGGCCTCCACATTCTTTTAAAAAATGAGTGTCATGGTTGTTGAAACTAGAATTTGTCCAATCTCAACAACACAGTTCCAAAGAACTTTGTAAAAACTGATCTGCTGAGTCATATTGCATTTTAATAAAGGTGCCTAGGACCTCCACATTACTTTCACTAGGAGACTTTCACTACATAATGGCTGAGCTAGATGGAAAAATCCCACATAAAGGAAAAGTTTCACAAAGTAATTTCTCTAACCCCTAGCTGTTAAGGTGTTAACTTCCTTAACACCTAATCAACCTATATTTAACCTCATGAAAAGATACATTTCAGTCCTGGATGCCCCTGAGTCTCTAGAACATCACTTGATGATGTTTAGGTGACTGAATTCTACTCCTAGTCAAGATAACCAGTAAGGTCTAGAGAGCAATGCTGCTCTTCCTAAACGCACCAGTGGTCATTTATGGAGCTATACAGCTCCCTAGGCTCTTCCAACTGCATTGCCTCCATTATCTTTGGAAATTCTCAATAAATACAAGGTTTAAAGAGACAAAATTTGGGGCAGAGAAAGGTAACTACAGTAACTCAGTAACCACATGTTGCAGAGCATAACAGATGACCGAAATCATTAACTTCAAAAATTGCTTCTGCTTTATTCTAACACCTCCAGAAGAAACCTAAGTGCCAACTCATTCACGGAGCAACTACTGGGACTTGTTCAAAGTAAAGCATTAGCCATACATCTAACTTAAAACAAATCCACAGGTTAAGTTGCCAAAAAAACAATGATGGAACAGAATCCTGCCATGAACAAAGCAAGTACATCAGACTAATCTTATGCACAAAGGTCTAAAGTGTTGGTTAAGCATATATATAAATATATAAGACAAATATGATTTGGATACTATCACAAAATATACTGAAATACATAATACTTTGAAATACAATCTGAAAAACTTCTGACACTATTCAGGCAAGAAATTCCCCAAATATAAAGCAGTGCAAATTTTCTTAAAATCAGGCACAGAAAAAAAAATCATGCAGATAATTACTGGTCGCACATGGTAAGCTGATTAACAAAAATGGTAGCACAAACCACTGTCTGTGAAAATGGCTACTCCCTTACCCAGGAGATGAAAACTCACTTAATGAACTGTTAAATAAGATTGTATCTTCCATAAAGAAAGTTAGTAGTAAAAAGACAGATGAAATAAAAGAAATGAAATCCAAAGTATTTACTGATTTTGCTGTCAAAAAGCCACAGCAAATAATTAAGAATGCTTACTGAACCTGCTGCACAACGTAAATAATCCATTTCAGATGGAAAAATATTTCCCAGATACAGCGAAAATCCAGAAGTAATAAGGAGGCAAGTCTGCAAAGCAACAAATAATACAAATTAATATAAATAAAACTATTTTTAAAAGAGAAGTCAGTAATTCATTTCAAATTGAGCTACTGATGCACATGGAATAATGCAGTCTTTGTGTTAATAATTTTGAAGCAAAATATCATAGCACGTTGAGTTCTGAAAAATATATTTTGCTGTTTACAAAGACCTAATACTGAACAATACAAGTATGTCTGAATCAAGTACTGTGTCCTGAGCTGGCAAATACCTAAGGAAATGCTCACAAGGTAATTGCAAAAGGTTCGGCAGCAAAAAAATGTTTCAGAAAACTCAACTAAGCCTCTACTTTATATTCTGTTTGGCTCCACCAATATTCATGATTTATATGGGCAGCCAGGCTATACCAATGAGAACACAGTAACAGAAGTAATATTAGGATATATTGATGAAGGTTTTTCCACCTATGAAGAACCTTACTGTCTCCCTCTAACCTCCCTTACCATCTTCATCTAGTGGCATAACCATAAATGCACAATTCCTGCTGTTCCCTTGCCAACCATTCTATTTTTTCCATAATTATATCTGAGTTAAACTTCCAGCATTAAATGATTTATTCTTTTTGCTTGCTTGTTTGTTTCCCTCTGAGTATACATTTCTTCAAAGGGGTTGGGAAAGATGAGACAGAATGGCTCTTCTTTCTTGTTTGGATATTTTGTTCATGTCGCAAAGTTCTCGGGGGGTCTTTAAAAAGTCTTCATCAAAAGACAGATCAGAGAAAATAAGGATAGCATATGTGTGTATGAGCGCACACATTCACACAATGATAGCACACTGGAAGAACAGTATTTATAGAACACAACTTGAAATTGTGCTTGAAGCATACTGAATTGTTCTGCAGAAGAACAGCCTATACCCTCAGCCACTTTGATGTCAATCTATATATACATTGCAACTGCTGCCCTGAACATGGTTCTTTTTGCCAGGGAAGGAAACGCTTCTGTTGCTTAGCATACAGATACTGAGAAATTTTAAAGCAAAGAAAGCCAGCTCTTAATTTGCTCTTTCTTTTTGTGTAATAGTACATCTGTAAGGAAACCCAAGTTTCACAGATTGTCAGGATGGAAAAATGTTCAGCTGTTTCCTTGAAAATAAGGCACTACTTTTATTCACTGTGCAAAAATAAATAATTACTGTATTAACAGTGAAACATATTAGATCTTACGAAAATTACTCTTCAAAACACACCAGATGACAGGAAAAAAAAAAAAAAAAAAGAAAAAAAAAAGACTTAATTGTAATTGCTATAATGAACTTAATTATCTTGGCTCAGACCATGGAGTAGCACAATGCATATGCAAGGTCAGTGTCCGGTGACTCTAGATCAGTGACACAAAAATTCAAATCACTATGATGTTCATGTAAGAAACAGAAGTATGTCACTCATTACATAAAAATTACATCAAATGACTCCATGACTATTGAAAACAGTAGAACTCGGCAATTAAATATCATATATGTTTTTAATGCCAAAATGCTATCATGGCAAGTAAAGTACTTTCAGTATTTAAAAACATCTTAAAATAATGCATATGATCAGGATACTTGACAAAAAGGCATTGCTAATACAAATAGATGGATACTTAAAACCAGCACAATCACTCTGTTTAATATTAAAGACAAAAATCAGCCTTTGTATAGTGCAAAATGATCCAAAAAATACCAGTAGTTAATTAAGAGTTACACTATACATTTCCAAAATACGTTGCTTTCTGCACAGATGTTTATATTCAATACTACCAGTGATGAAACTGTGACTCCTCTAATGATCCAAAAGAGGATAGATTCCAGGATGCTAAGACCTCCCTTACACTTTTACATTTTCTATATTCGAAGTACTTACGCCCATCAGTAAAGAAAAGATCCATGTTCTGTAAATAAAGCAAGGATGCAGCCGCTTTGATAGCTGAAGGTCACTGGATTTGATATCAGGTACGTAATTTCCATTCTCTTGCTTTCCCCGCTCCAAAGTCGGCATTCTGTCATAGCTAAATTCTTCTCTGTAACCTTCTTCCCTGGTCATAACACTTTGCAAAGGCAATTAAATAATAATGGCAATGCTAATGATGAAGAAAGACCAAAAATATAACTTAGTTTCTTCACATATTCAGATCAGTGCTCAACTATTTTTTTGTCTATTTGAGATAAAATTAAAAAGATGTACTAGTACTAAGCCGCAATAAAATACGCAGGTTTACAAGAACTTACTTGCACACAGTAACTAAATTACATCCTATAGCCACGTTTCATAATAATACAGTGTATATACCAACAAAGTGAAAGTTTGTGCATCTACGGCACCTCAACAGACTTTTATTCTAAGATCTAAAAAATATCTTTGGAAGTCACTGTATAATCAAAGTATTCGCCCACCCCCTTTAAAAAAGAAATGTAGGACAGAAAAAGATTTTTAAACATGCTTACATGCTAACATTTGATTATAAAACTTACCGGGCATCTAAAATGACAGACCTCACTATAACTCTGATAAACTCATATAATCACAGTAACTCAGCTACAGCAAACTTTTTCTGTTTTATCAAGTATCAACCATTTTGCTTGTTCACTTTGCCCTTTTCTGTTCATCCCACTGCTTGCCAATCTGTTCAATACCTTGAGTACCTTACGTTAAAGTTCCTGCACATTTTTCAACAGTTCAAAACCTTCGTGCTTACCTTTGACTGAAAAGTTAACTGTCAGTTTAAAAGAGCCTTGTGAACACAGCTGCCTGTACACTTTGTGATCTTCTCACCGCTCAGTGAGTCATGCCGTCTTTGAAAAGTTCTCCCTTACACTTTGGCTTTCAACAACATCTATTCAGATAGGGAACAAAAGCACAGCAAAAACTTCAGTTAGGCCAGGGAACAGGAAAATGCCTCCTGAATTTTAATTAACAGAATACACTAGAAAATGACCGTACTACGCACATACAGATCTGCTTCCAAATCAGACCAACAAATGGAAAAAGTTTCAAATACCTTTTTTAATCAAGTACTACCCCTTACCTGGCATCTTAAATAAAACCTTCCTCACAGTTTACCAGTTTTATTTATAATCATAGCCAGTGATAATGATATTCAACAATCTGGTTCTTATTTCAAAAGAGAAAAAGCTACTCAGAACACAGTATTCTTTCAGAACACCCTACAGTTAGAAATTCAAGTACCCAACAAGCTGGGAAGTTAAAAGTTTGAAACTTACCAAGAATCCTATCTTCACTGTAGAACTCTTCTTTACCTTTTTCTACTATCCTTAGTTTTCTAGAGTGTTCAGATAAAGCCTGCACCCTGGAATCGTGTGGACATTCACACTTACAGAGCACCGTGATGGCTACACAGCGTACTTAAAATCTAGCAGGCAGCAGTGACATGCATCGGCCAGCGTACATTGGATCCAGTCCTCTTGCTTATTAGGCAATAAAAAAAGAGAAAGAATGCTTTTATCTTGAAAATGCTGGCACCTTGACAACTGCAGCAATGACAGGGTCTTTTGTTTACACTTTAAACACTGTTGTGCCCAAGCCGCAATTAGATTTTCAGGACTCTGAAGAGCATCACCTTTTAAAGTATGCTAAAAAAAACTTTAGAACAGCACTCCTTTTCAGTTTGTACTGACTGTAGATTTTGTTCTTCTCAAAATGCCAGCCAATACTGAAAAAATATCAAATGTTACAGTTGGAATAGGCTGAAACTTGGAAATTAATCATGCACTATACAAAGCTGTAAACTGTGCTGGAAAAGGGCAAAAAAAAAAGAAACCGTAGCCTAGCAAAACTGTCTTAGGCAATTAAGCCCTTCTGTTCCTCTGCTCACAGAAGACACTATGCAAATATTTCCATTCTCTGTATCCTCTCAAAGACTATGTTTTAATGGAAAGTGGATAGTGCTTACTTCACATTTTTTCTATGACTGTTAGGTACTAATAGTGTGGGTTTGCCCATTACCACAGATATAAAACAGGATCGTATTTTATTCCTTTTGACCATTCCTGTCAGTTCAGGGAGGTGTTTGTTGATTTTTTATTTAAATACGCAAAGCCGGTGAGATATTCAGATATTTATTTCATCTAATCTCTTTCAGTAAAAATGAATTTGTAATGTCCAATGTCACTGAGCAGATCAGGGATCAACAACACTAGGAATCTCTCTGTTCACAGTTCCAAGTCTCCCAGCCAGTATGGAACCTGAAAGCCCCCTCGCTCAAGCATGGCACTACAGCGTTTCCTCAGGTTACAGTGAGATTCCTTCTTCCCCCTTTCCTCTGCATTTCTCAGTATTTGCTGGCTTGCTGTTGCAGAGAGGCTCAGTATGTGATTACAGTACCCTCTGCATTTTTCATCAGTGTCAACCAAAAAACACCTAACCTTCAGCCTTCGGTTTCTACTCAAAACCTCTTTCTGGGAATCTTAAGTTCCCTTAATTTCATGTTTCTGACTCCATTCAAAGTCTTGGGTCATTTTTATATATACATAAAAGGCACAACAGAAAATCTGGTGGTCAGAGCCCAAGTCACCTTGTAATGTTAGGCACTATACAAAGGTAGCTAGATGAAGAGATTCTTACTAATTCTACCAGGTGCACAGGAAACCTACACAAAGGCTGCAGAAAATACAACAATGCCAACAGAACATTCCAGGCTTCTGAAAAGGGTTTACGAATTAAGCATGTTTATTCTAAGTTAGGTTAAAAGATCGGGACAATGTGATAAATAGGTACATGAACTTGCTATACTTATAGGTTTATATTACTAAAGAACAAAAAAGCATTCTAACCTGAGGCATTTTCTCTACCTGTGAACCCAGGGTCATGCCTTTGTTGCCATTTGTAAATGCAAATATATATATCTCTGGTGAGATTTATTTTTATCATGTTAACTAACTCTTCCTTTTTTCAGATGAGTTTTAATTAACTCCATACATATATATATTATATATATACACACATATTCATGTTTTGATTCGGTTTCTGATTCCCATATATAATACATAAGGAACTAATACACATACTATTCATATAATACAGTATAAACACTGTATTATATATAACATGTAATATGTATATATAACAATTATCTATGCATTCTTTTACACATTATTTAATTACACTATTTTAGCTTATTATGTATACTTCCTGTGTAGTATATTCAGGTCTTTTAAAATCAGCTCTTTGAAGTATTTTGTTTCTCTGGAGCCCATTCCTCAAACTCTTTGGTTTCCCAGCTTATGTCTTGGGGGACATTACAGAATCAAGAGCAAAATATAGCTTCAAAGGCATGTCTTGTTCACCCAATATAACATATATTTCTTTGGAAACTCTTTACCATCTTTCACACAAAACAGCTGAAGAGTTCACACTGGTTTGATCGGTATACATAGTACCCATTTTATGCTATTGAAATATTAAATATTTTTATTTGCGTGGATGTAGTAAACAAACATATCATGTTCACATTTAAAAGGACGTCCAGATTAAATACTTGCCTTTTTTGCCTTGCAGTAAGATTCCTGAGCAGCACAATCAACCTGTGAAGGCTTTCATAAACTAAGCCAGGAACAGGATCTTCAGACAGGCATTTATCTCTTTCTAAAGAGATCACTGACTACAGACACTCATACTCACACATCCCGCCTCCCAGTAAGCATCTCCCCAGTTACTCCAGAGCACGACATGGGAACCCATGTGTAATTACTGGCAACTAGAATTCCCTCCAGCCTAGGAACCATACAGAACTTTGTAAAAGCGTCAGACAGTCTGCAGCACACTCCTAGCCCTTCCCTGCCTAAATAACGCTGAGCTAACTGTATGAGCAGAAAATAAAAGGTTGCCGAAGACAACCACTACTCTAGTCTCAGAATCTGATGACAGACTACACCGCCTTCCTCCAGCCGTAAAGCAGTTTCCCACAGAAGCATAGGCTGCTTTGCCAAACCTCCTGAAACCGTCCCCTCCACCAGCCTCACACGGCTCTTCCCACTGACGTTACCAGGATGCTGAGCTCACCAGCTCAGGAACTGATTTGTGAAACACTATTTGTTAAAAAAAAAAAAAAAAAAATGTAAAGGGGGCTTACACCAAACGCCTAAAGCAGGTTGCATGAGGAGAGCTGGTAAAAGGTATCAAATATGGAAATGGTAAGCAACAGTTAGTCAAAGTTTATTTCCTCTAGAGCCACGGCAGCTCCTATATTAATGATAGGAAGACAAAACTTGTTGCTGTTCATCAAGTTTATAATGATCTATTGGTTGCTCTATTGCTTCAAAACTTGCTTTAGCTGATGCTATGACTCAGTAGTATGTTACTTGCCTGTGTGTACTCTCCCACATTCTCCACGTCACATCAGTGGGTTCCACGCCACGCTCCCAAGGGAAAGCACTGGCACTGATGGGAGCCCTCAGGCCAGCCAGACAAGGGTTTTGCCTGGTAACTCCTCATTTACAGAAATCCAGAAAACCCATTGTACACGTCCACAACTCAGGCTGCATCCCCTGACACCTCAAACAGAACACACAGGCTCTCTGCTTGAAGATTTGTATAGTAATTCCATAACACACCAACTTTATTATTATAATACATCAACTTTATTATCTCCAAGGGCCAGGGAACGAAGCCTCACCCCCTTCACCCCCCTCCGGCCTACAGCTCCCTCCACAAAATGGCGCTGGGCAAGGCGGCGGCGGGGAAGCGTTGCATGGCGCCTCGCGGCCCGCGGGCACGCGGCGGCGGCTCCCCCACGTGACCGCGAGCCAGCGGTGTGATTGGCTGGCGTCGTGGGACGGGGTGCGGGAGGAGCGGGAGGGCGCTGACGTGGCGCTGACGTAGCGGCGGGTCGGAGCGCGATGCTTGGGCTGCTCTCCCGGGTGCTCGCCTTCTTCTGGAGGCGGGCAGAGTGCGATGAGGGAGGCGACGTGAGGCAGGCGGGCGCAGGTAGAGCGTTCCTGCAGGGCTGCGGCTTCGTGGGGCCGGGTGCGGGGGTGAATGGGGCTGGATCAGGGCCGGGCTGCTCAGGAGAGCAGGAACGGGGGGGTTTGTTGCTTCCTAACCGCGTGGCAGTGTTCTGGCAGCTGCTTCGCACCGTGTCTTTTCAGTTTTTTAATCACTGTTGCTGGTTAGAGCATGGAGTGAGGCCTAAAAGGTGTGTTGTGCCAGTTTGCACTTGGGCTCTCCTGTATAATACCGCGTTCATAAGTAAGCTCTCCTAACTCCTTTCTAATGGGCTGTTAGATGGAGAAGATCATAGAATCATAGAATATCCTGAGTTGGAAGGAGCCCCATTAGGATCATTGAGTCCAACTTCTGGGTTATGTCTAAGTTATGCCTAGTGTTCCTCACTTACCATTGCATTTAGAAGGATTTACAATAGGTAGGTTGTTGACAGAATACAAACATCAGCCAAAAAAAAAAAAGCGTTAATATCTCCGAAGGATTAATTTAAGGCCTGAAGTCACTGGAGAAATAACTTTAGCTTTCAATTCTTCCTTCTCTGAGGATATAAAGACTGAGGATAAAATCTTTTATCTAAGAAACTCATTTTTTGCTACGTTCCTTCACCTAATAATCATAATACAAGTTTAAAAAATAAGCAAAAAAAGGTAAGCATCATTCCACATCTATGAATAAGCAAAGCTACCTGAACATGTATTTCAACCTCTTTGTTTGTAAGTAGTTCTTGAAGGATGTGCATGCATCCTGCTGCCAAAAGCAGTATAAGCTCAATACTTTGAGGCTTAAAAATGATGTACACTTGCGATGCTTCTAGTAGGATATGTAAATATTATAGGGGAGGGACAGCCAATAGGAAAGTTGCGGGATGGAGTGGACTGTACAACATGGAAACTTAAATTATGCAGTGCACACCCAGAAGTGGGTGTAAATGACCCAAACAAGAAGGAATAATTTTATTATGAAATCTTTTAATTTCTTGTTGTATGTGTAGAGCTAAACAAAAGTGCCTCTTGATTTCTCACACAGATACCAAACTGTGAAACTCTTTCACGTACTACATTACTATTAACTAGTTCTCTGAGTATATTTATAGAAGCTCCCCCAGGAATGCTTGTTTCTAAGCTACAACCTCTATGAACTAAGTGCATCAAACTAGGGAGGACCGTTTCTTGTAGGGCTGGAGCCTCACAGATGTTTCTTAAAATGAAATCAGCTTTTAAACAAAGCATTGCGTTTAGATTTTAAAACCTTGTGCTTTGTGACTGTAGGGATCTCTTATTTTTTCATGCATACTGACAGTACGTTTAGATCATAATACTAAAGGTTTTGTGTTGGGAGCAGTTATATGGGGTGGCTTAACAGGAAGGCACACTCTGGTGACTAAGACATTTTGCTTACTGCAAGATTAACTATGATAAATGCAAATGGCTTACAAATCATGCTTTATTCAAACTACTAAAAAGTACTTCTTGCATACTTAAGTAAACAGAAAGCAAAACAATTGTATTAATAGTCTTGGTTGTTAGTGTAGCTAGTAATACCTTAGAACTGTAAAGCTGGGCTGAAGTATATTAGTTTAAGGCTGAAATTGTAGTACAGTGCTGTTGAGGGAAAGTTTCTGTGATGTGTAAGTAGACACTACTTCTAATCCAAAAGACTTGAAAGTCATGGGTTTCCAGAAGAACAGCACATCTCAGTTCAGAAGCATATTAATTATTATACAAACAGGTGTGATTGATTTATATAACATCATGCTTGTTTACTTTCCCAACTTTTTCAGTATAGAAGACTTCAGTGTGTTGGATTCCTTATGCGAAGAACCCTGAGAACTGTTTCTTTTGATATGGAAAACATTGAAAATAGCTGTTGGCCCAGAACTTATGGGAAAAGTGTTTTTTGTTTTTGTTTGTTTTTTAATATTAAGTTTTTCAAAGTATGTTTTCCATACAGCTTAAAGACAAATACCATTTGTATTTAACAAGCTTTCTTCTATAAGCCTCCAAGTTTTAAATGTGAAACTGCTTTGTAATTGCTGTGGGTATTTAAGTTGGGCGAGAGAATGACTTCTTGATGAATGCTAGTAAGAATGCCACTACTTTTTGTTACGAGTTTAATGGTTCTTTGATCAAGTGAGTTGCTTTTACACCAACACTTTTCCTTTAGGTGCATGTCATACAGAACAAAAAACCGTGCAAGGAGTGGTGACGAGATTTTGCCATGATTATGGGATGATCAATGACTTGATAATCTTCACAAAAGATGCTGTTTCAAACGGCATGCCACTGGCTGTTGGACAGGAAGTTATTGCAGTTGTTGAAGAGGACAAAATATCAAGTGGCTTGAAGGCCATCAGGGTAAGAGGTGAATATAAATGGTAGTCTCACTTTCTCTGTAAATTAATTAGACAATTAGATGTATTGTGGATGTTGTTATAATTCTAGTCTCCTGAATGGTTTAATGAAAAAAAAGAAAACTGCCAGCCTCTCACCTACAGGGGATAAGTGGTTTTGGACTTAATGTATGCCATTTTCTTTAGTATATTGTTCTTGTAGTGCTCGTGTCCAGAGTCCAGATCTGGATGTAGTAAATATTATGCTGTTGGTTGAGGTAAGTGCATCAGAGTTTGTTTAATCATACCTAACTCAAATCTGTAAGTTAATTTTTGAGTTTGAGTCATATTTATGACATTGCTATATGAATTGATAGGGAAATAAAAACAGTGTCTGTAGGTTTTTGGTTGTTTGAACAAAAGTGAACAAGAACACAAATGTCAGAATTCCTTATTGTCAAAATTAAGTAACTTAATGACATGGAGAGTTATAAAAAGGGACGTTTCAGTACCTCTTGATGCTTCTTCTGTACCTACTTGATTATCCGTTGCTTCCAATTTTAATCTACTGTAATTTTTTTAAATCAGATAGGCTTAACTCAGGTGCTTGTGCTAGCTTTCTTACACAGAGAAGCTGAGTCAAATAGCCCTTCTTTGTTTGGATGTTATGTAAACATAACTGCTGCTTGAAAGGCTGCCAGCCATGGAGAAGCAGTTGGTAAGTAGGGGTACAGAACCAATGTTCTTGGCTGGCATCTGCTCAACTTATCTACGTTATGCTTTGAGTACAGTGCTGGGCCAGTGTGCTTCATCAGCAAACTCACCGTGAGCCAAAGCAAGTAAGTCTAGCTGGACTGAGCTGGCTGCAGGGAGCCAGTGTCTATAACTGTGATTTTGAAGTTAACTTTCCTTGTAAATGGATATTTTATAATTAAGGATTTTAGGATCTCTTGCTTTTTATAAAGAATATAATTATCAGAGTAGCTTCAGGCATCATGTTGCAGGTAATAGGAAGGTGATGATTAAACAAAGTATTCTAATTTTTTGTTATCTTTATTAATAAAGTTCTTAGACGCAGGTTTAATGAGAGTAGAAGGTATCAAATTGAAGAACTCTTCATTACTATTTAGTTGCCTTTACTATGCTAAATTGATAAATGATATCAAAATCTTGCACTGATTAGCCGGTAGTGTTCTTGATGTCTTGTGTCTTCCTTTCTCCTTTAATTTAAAGATCCCCTTAGGATTTAAAGATCTAACTTCCGTCAGTCAGTATAGCTGTTAATTTTAGGGAAAGACCCGTATCTGCTTAACCTGTAAATGGGAAACCAATGCAAAGATGCTGGATGGTGGCCGAAAGCCTTTTTTGTAATTGCTATTGATGAGTAATAACCATGCTTTTCAATTGAACATGATAATCATTCCATGAGACGAATACTGGGGTAATGAGGAAGCCAAACTTTCTGGCTGCTCTACTGACTTGCATGTAAGTTCCTCCTATTTCCATCATGGAACTAGCCTAGAGGCTGCTTTATTTATTAAAATAAATGCAAGTGTTCGGGATTTTTTCTTCTTCAGTGTCTGAATTGGCAGTAACTATGCTGAGTCTGGTAAAATGAAGTTGACTGAAAACGTGACCTCTCAAATAAAAGTAGATGGAAAATTAAAATGCTATAAGACTAAGTGATTTGCATTTTACTGTGTGACATTTGGGCGTTCACATGCGTTTTATATATTCATGAATTCTGTAGATGACTGGGGAAATGCAGTAGAGTTACTTCAGTGGACTTTCAAGCTCTGTAGCTGGTTTGATAACTAATGATATCAAATGATTTCTGAGATGTTTGCAGTTCATAACAACCAGGTTTCTTTAAATCTGAGTTTAAGACTTTTTTTTTTGTAACATGATTTCAAGAAGACTTCAAATATTTAATGCTTCAACTTTTCTGTTTTCTCCCACCTTTTACTTAGAAAAGCAGCATGAACAATTATTGAAATAAAGACGTTTCAAATTAAAAATCAGAACTATATAAGACTACATCACATAGTAAAATGAACTACAGTTACATGCAAAATTTTGGGTGAGTTTTTCCTTGGAAACCCATTTCATTTTGCAACCAGTGCAGTTTTGCTGATTAAATGAGACTTAATGAAAGAAGAATAAGGACAAAGTTTGATCATAGGACCTAAAATGAAATACCACAAGAAATCTAATGAAAGATTTCTAAAATATTGCCAGCTCTAGTACATAGATTCAAAAAACTAGCATCTTATAAGGTAACCTTATGTCCCTTCATTTTATCTGTTTTTAGTGGAATTCACAATCCAATAAGCAAGGAGACAAAGCTAATTTCTTCAAAGGATGCAGCAGTCTGTGAACTCCTGCAAATAAAAAGAAAAATGGTACAATTGTTCACTTCAGACAGGAGGGGAAAAAATTCATCCAGATTATTTTGAACAAGAATAAACACGACTAGAACGGACTTCCTACATAAGGAGTCCTGGGTTCCCACTTCTTGTTCCAAGTTTCTGTCTTACTCACTACTGTATAATACCTAATTCCAGTAGGACAAAGCTGCTCTCCCTTGTTTAAAGGCCTCTTTTAACTACTTAGATAAAAACTCAAACTTCTTCTGTACTCTGTATTAAAGCTTGATTAACTTTCTATGTAGTGTTACAAAGTTGAGATGCATTGAGAATGTTGCTCAAAGCAGCCAATAGCGTTTCAGTTCATTTTTTCTGGGCACAGGAAAATGAGATTATTTTTCCCTCTGCCTATGAGATTAAAAGTAAAGCTTCCTGGCAAGTGTAATCATTAAACAGTATTGGTGCGCAAATAACATTTAATATAATAGCTGCTCCTAAAAGTGTGAGCTCTCCCAGGCTTTCAGTTACTGAAAGAAGGCCATTTTGATCTAGTACCTGGAACAATTTCTCTGGTACAGGAAAACGAAGTAGGAAAAGAAGGATGAAAATACATATTGGGGTGTTTCATATGTTTCCATGTGTTGAAAGCATTTCTGTAGGTCTGCAAGTTATTTTGAAGCACAACTCTGTCTGTAGCTTACATTAAATGTAAATTCAGTAGTCTTACGTGGATCAGTGTTAAGGCTTATTTAGACTTTATCTGTATGAACCCATAAAATCGCTTAGGGAAGAGCTTGATATTCTCAGATCATCTTGGTGAATATGAAGATCTGTCTGTCAGACTGGAGCAAAATGTTCTTTTTTTCCAGTGATTTTTTGATGTCAGTGAAACAATGGTTCTTTAAATGCGGTAGAGAAGTATTGACTGTAAAATACATAGATGTATCCTTAACATGTTTGCAAACTCTGGAGTAGAGACGGGGCAGTGAGCAACCTGATCTAGCGGCTGGCATCCCTGTCGGTGTCAGGGGGTTGGAACTGGATGATCTTTTGAAGGTCCCTTCCAGCCCAAGCCATTCTGATTCTTTGGTGGCTTTACTCGGGTGGGCAGCTGAGCTCCACCACAGCCGCTCTCTCACTCCCCATCCTCAAAGGGAAAGGACTGACTGCAGCCCCCCATTCTTCTGTGCCACTCGGGGGAGGTGGAAGAGTGTGGATTAAGGAAAGGTGTCTTTAGTTTGTTTCTCATTTCTCTAGCTTGCAATACATTTCAAATAAATTTCTCTAATATTGCTCTACTCTGAGACTGTTTTGCCCATTACGATAATTGTTGAGTGATCTCCCTGTTCTTTCCTCAACCTTTGTACCCTTTTGCATCATATTTTCTCCTTCTTTCCATTGAGTTGAGTGAAAGAGCGGCTGTTCTGGAGTTCAGTTGCCCAGCTGAAGTAAAACCACCACAGTCAGCATCTGGAATATGATTTGTATGATCAAGACAAAGCAGTTAATGTTCAGTCTATTCTTGCTTTGTAATGTACTTGTTCTTGGTAAAAATTGTCTCTAAATAAAGTGCACTATGCAAATGTAGTAACAGCATGTAACAAGTGTAAAATTCTTTTAGTATCTACGAAAAGTGTGGCTATAGGACTGACTTTCATCTCTGCACAAATGTTGATCTGTAAGAGAAGGATGACATTACAGAGACTGTTTTGTTGGGGTGACTTCTTCACATTATACATTAAGAAAGTACTTGCTAGTTCTGCGTTTCTAATCTTCATATAGAAGTGAAGACATTATATCTTTTCATCCAGTTTGGGTTGATTTTGTTCTGGCTACTTTTACCTGCATTATGCTAGGTTTCCTCTCAGCTTCTTTATTCTGGTTGTCAATTTGTAGATGCTTTCTGAAATAAGCATTCATGGAAGACAGCCTTAAAAAGACAAGAATATTACTGACCGTGTTAACTTAATGGTCTGACTTGTATGCCTGCACTACATTCGTATCATTCATTGAAAAAAATGTCCACAGGCATTTCATTCAATTTTTTTAATCACTGCAGAGATACCTTGCATAATGCTTTCCTCCATCCTAATCCTCATTACCCTCATAAAAGAACTGGTGATCTCCTTTATTCTGTTCCGTTGCACAGTGCAGTTTCTCTGCATACTACATGGAGTCAGCAGTTCTTGTGTAACAGTTGAGTGTGTCTGTGCAGTAGCATTGGCATTGTTAATGGTTCCATCACCACTTTTAGAGAGCGAGGAAACTGAATAATAAGCATTTGAAATGTAGAGCCAGGACACCTGACTCCATGATGGTAGTGGTCCTACAGAACCAAGGAAGACGATTCACAGTTTTAGGAAGTATTAGTGTGCTTATATTGAGTAATTAAAAGCAGAGGTCCTATTGTCCTTGCCCCCAACATATCCGTGTGGGGTTAAAAGGGTTTGTAAACACTGATAGTTTGTGGCTTGGGTTCTGCAAAGGCCTGCTTAAGCAAATAAACTTACTTTTGAGGTGCTGATACGGAGAGCATTTAAGAAGCAGTTGTTTGTTTTCATTTTCAGTGATTAAAGAATGACTGAGTGACAGTCTACAATACTTAAGGTGTTTACAAATGGCATTTTGACAACGTGTATTTTTTTATTGCTTTCTGAAGTAGCAATGTTCTAGATCTGCTTGTGTACAGTCAAGTTGCAGGGTTGAGGATGTGGTTCCTCTTACCAGTATTAAGAAAACTCTTAACAGTAGGCCTAACACAGAAGAGGCATGACAAACATTTGGCAAATCAGCATTTAACTGTTTCACTGAGTACCACTGAAGCATGCAGCAGACTTCTTAAAGGGGAAGTTCCTTGCTGTTTACTATTCCTTTTTGTCTACAAAAACAAACAGCTATGGTGAGTATAGAATTGTCTAATGAGATTGACTTCCAGCAGCAATTGGAATTCTGAGGATTATAATAAAATTTGTTTTAACTGTCTGCTTTATAAAATAAGCATATGCTTGTGTCATCTGTGTGAATGTTTCTTTTTTCTTCTTATCGTGTTAATAGGTAGATGCAGTCCAGGCTACATGGGGAAGCTACAGTAGTGCTTGTAATGCTTCTGAACAACATGCGAAAATATTAATTGGCAATATTACTTCTCTCTGTAAGGATGGTGGCTACATTAATCAGAATACTCATTTCACAATGGAAGATGTCTGTGAAGGTGTGTAGGGGCTTTCTTGTTTGTTCTTCCTTGATTTTTCTGTTAATCTGAAGCACGTAGACCACATCCCAAAGAAGTGTTGATAGTGTATTTAGTGAAACAAATACGGGGAGTTGGGTGAAGAAAGCTGCATCTTTGTTCTTACTGAGCATGATGTACTTGCAGTCCTCGTGTATACAAGTGTGCTTTCCACTGGCATCACTTGCGTAGTTTGTCATGACCTGCTTGGGATCAGAACTAAAAAGAGAAGCTTCAACTCACCGGATCTAAATAATCTGGCTGGTCACATTGTTTAACTTCAGTTCTGTATGGGAGTAATGCAGATGCAATCCACAGCAAATAACTTGAAATGTTCTGTTTCACATAGGTTTCAAGCCTTGTGTAGGTGACTTGGTGCAAGCACAGTATTTTATTAAACCAACAACATGGAGCAGTGAAGCAGTTGCTGTAAAGCCTTTGAGATACAAGCGAGTGGACAAGGTAAATGTTCTGTATATTGTTTGTCATGGAATCATAGAATGGTTGAAAGGGACCTTAAAAGTCCTCCAGGCCACCCCCCTGCCATGAGCAGGGATGCCACCTACTACATCAGGGTTTTTGACAGGAGGAACCTTGCATGGAGTTGTGGAGTTTGTGGGTACTTTTAGAATTGCTACTGTTGGTAGATCTTCTGCAACACATCTTGAATAAAATACACCAACTCATTGATGGTTCAGAAATAAGCCTATCTGAGAAGGCTTTTTGAAAATTTAGGCACATTCCAGATAGAACAGGCTGATTCACTAACTAACATACTGGCAATTGATTCTGAATTTGGATGCTTACTGTTTCAGTTATGTTGATAATCCACACATCCCTAGTGCAGCCACACTTTTAAAGAAGTGATGACTGGAATTTGTTACACTTGTCCAAGTATTGTGGCTTTAAAACAGTAATTGTCCATTTCTTATTTTACCGAAAATATTTGTGCCCTCTAGTAATAGTGATTCTATGGCTTATTGTATTTAGCTTAACTTTATTTATACAATAATATCTGCTTGTCAAGCGTAGGAAGAGGAGAAAGAGAAAATTCCTTCTGTTGTGACTGCTAGTATTGAAGTCTTCCAACTTACCTAATTTGTATGATGGGTATCATGATTAAGTCAAACGTAGCATGTGGAAGTGGAACCTAATGCTTGAAGTGTTTCTGTCTCTCTATGTCTTTAAATCTATTGACAAGCACGGTGATTCTAGGTTAAGGCTGTTTGTTTGTCTTCAATAAATAATAGAAGTTTCAGATTGTTGCTCTGTTAATGTGAGCATGACTTAACGGAGAACTAAGCAATGATAGTGTGTCAATTAGATTAAGCAGGTAATACCAAGTAACGCTGAATAACAGCCTGTTACAGGTTCGTGTTTCCAGCATCTGTGGAAGAAATGGTACAGTAGATGAGAATATATTTTTCACTTTGGATTCGTTGAGACTTCCTGATGGCTATTCACCTCGTGTACATGATCTAGTGAATGTGATTGTGGTGGAGAGCAATCAGTCATTTTATGTTTGGAGAGCTCTCTGCTTGGCTCCAGTCGACCAGAAGGGGTAAGATTCATTCTTTTCTTCTTTCCACTTGCTAACGACTAGGGATAAATTGCAGGTTGCAGTTTAAATTTTCTTGCACCTATTAAGCAAGAGATACTGTGGTTTGGATTCTTGACTAGTTGTCTAGAAGACACGACGATGGGAAGATGAGAGTGTTAGGTTTTAGCCCTGGCTCTTTCTCCTTTCTTTGCAGAAGGTGGAGGCATCTGTGCTTACTAAAGGAGTAAAACCAGTAGCAGCTGAGCTCAGAAATCCAGCTAGGCAAGGATGGAATTATGCAGAGTTTAGTTAGAGTAATGCCAAGCTCATATTTTTGCTTCATTTCCAGTAATTTGTGTTGTTCTTTTAGTGAGGACTTTACTGTTTAAAACCTATTTTCAGTGGAACTGATGTGAAATAAATGTAGTTTAGTATGGGAAGAAGCACAGCCTTGTGAAATAATCCCCTACAGAAATGCCTAATAGGGACTAAGTTGTCAGTAACAGTTCTGCAGGACAGATCAGTAGCTGGACTCATGAGTTCATGTAAGCACTCAGTGCTGACAAGGCGTTGGTGGGATTGCTCAGCCTGATTCTGTCAGCCAGAAATAGGCAGTGGCCCAATGGGAGAGTCGAAAGGAGAGTACAGCAGACCTTCCTATACCTCAAAAACATCACCTATGGCAGAATTTGCTTTGTTCCTCTCTAGAGAAGATGGCTAAGGGCAGTATGTCCATCTTCAAAGGACCTGTGAAGAATGGAATAAGCTGTTCTCACTGGAAATAATGGATATAGTAGGCTTACCTTGTACCTAGGTAGAGCTGGAAGTGTTTGCATCACTTTGTGCGACAATGCAGTTTGTTTGGTTGAGCTTATTAGTGATGGGTTTTATATTCAAAAATCTTGTAAAAGTAGATACTAGGGTTGACTTCTCAGTTCTCATGTATTTTCTTGCATCAAAAATGAGCCAGGGTAAGCTGCAATGGGAGACATCTAGTGGGCTTTGAGAGTAAACTGTAGCTAATAAAGAGCAGCTGTGATCATTTTCTACTTCATTGTATTAGGTGACTAACGTACTCACTGAGGGTATATAAATATCAGAGAAATGATTAAACCAAGTGCCATTTTAATTAACTGAATACTTTCAGAATCATTTCTGCTCTACAGTTAAAAAGGCTTGCTAGTAGCTGACACTGACCATTGAGAGCTACAGTTGCTGTCGGACAGGAAAGAGCATGTGGCTTTTTTCATGGCTAATGTGTATAACAGTAGTGTTTAAGGTTATTTTCTGTTTTTCAGCTTTTAAACTTTTTTTTTCAGTATACTTGTAGATTGTTGCAGCAGGCAGAAGACTTAAGTGCTTAGGGTATATGTTCAAAAAGGTTTAAAGGCTAGTCATTTTTTTTTCCTCTCAGGCTCTGCTGCTCAGCAAGGCTCTTGCTAAGGACCCTGGTCTCTTATGTCTTGGTTCAGCTCCCAAAGTGCTGAAGTGGCTTCAGTCCACAGTGGCTTCAGTCACCATTTGGATTTGGTTCAGCTCTTCAAGAAAGACAGCTAGCTTCTTAATCGCTTTTATTTTATATTCAGAGTTTCAGAGTTTGGTTTATTGTGTTGTTAAAAACGAGCCTTTCATCAACTTACTGCTTCGGCTAGTAAAGCTAACTTAATGGTTTTGGAAGTAAAACTAGCTGAGAAAACAAAGCCTCTACCCTGCTTTTTAAGCATTGTGACTGTTCTCTGGTGTAGTTGTTCCTGAGATACTTCCTGAATGAGTGTGCTGAATGAGAGATGCTTCCTGAGTTAGTTTTAAAATCACTACATAAGAATCATTACATAAAATTCAATCTTCTTACAGGCAATCTCGCTCCAACACAGTTGATCTGGATGACCCGTATGAAAACTTAATGAGAAACAAAGGAGGGCTGGAAGTATCAAGAACAACCGATTTTGGAACTATGAAGCAGGGGGAATCTAGAAGCATGATGGTTTGGATAGAGTAAGCCCTTCTGGTTGTTCTGAGCTTTCTTCCTTTCCACCACTCCATAATCTGTAAACTTGTCTTTCATACATAAGCCTTTCATAGTTAAATGTTGTTTATGGCCTTCAAGTAATCCACTGCAGTGGTTTTATCCAGCAGGGCAGCTGTGCTCCACCACAACTGCTCTCTCACTCCCCCTAGTCAAAGTAAAAAGGGGAGAAAATAGAGGCTCAAGAGTTGAGATAAGGACAGGGAGTTCACTTAGCAAGTACTGTCATGGGCAAAACAGACTCAGCATAGGGAAATTAGTGTAATTTATTGCCTATCACCAGCAAACTAGAGCAGGGAGAAACTAAAAGCAAACTAAAAACATCTTCCCCCCCATCCACCCTCTTCTACCTACTCCCCCAAGCAGCATAGGAGAATGGGCACTGGGGGCTGTAGTCAGTCCCTGGTGTTTTGTCTCTGCCCCTGCTCCACATTGGGTCCCTCCCACAGGATGCCATCCTTCCCAAACTGAGCCTATGGGGGCTTCCCACAGGCAGCAGCTCTTCAAGAACTGCTTCAACGTGGGTCTGTACCATGAGGTCTTTCCCTTAGGAGCAAACTGCTCCAGCACGGGTCCCCCATGGGCAGCAGCTCCCCCCAGACCTCCTTCTCCTACATGGGCTCATCTCCATGGACTGCAGCTCAGGCCTGGGGGCTCTCCATGGGCCGCAGTCTCTTCCAGGCCACATCCACCTGCTCCACCGGGGGCTCCTCCACAGGCTGCAGCGTGGAGATCTGCTCCATGTGGGGTCCATGGGCTGCAGGGGGACAGCCTGCTCCACCAGGGGCCTCTACACAGGCCGCAGGGGTACTGCTGCTGTGTGCCTGGAGCACCTCCTGCCCTCCTTCTGCACTGATCTGGGGGTCTGCAGGACTGGTTCTCGCTCCTCACTGTCCCAGGGACACTCCTCGCTGTGCTCTGCTCCCAGGGACCACTCCTGCAGCCTCCCCACTACCAACACCTTATCACATAAAGCCAATTACGTCCCCAAATAGTGGGGTTTTGAGGAGGTTTTTGAATTGGATTTAGTGATGTCAGGATAGTCTTATTGAGCCTCTCTCTTATAGATAGTTCTCCAAGACTACCCAGTCATCAGTTTCTTCTCAAACTATTTCCTTCCTGAAATGAGGATCAATGTAAATGGTTTTGCTTGTGTGTGTTTAGTTTAAAATGCAGATATGCTGTGTTCCTCAGTCTTAGAACAAAACTGTTGTATACTTATATATTAAAAGCAGATCAGACTTTTCTTTTTTTCCCTAAGCTTGCGTGCTGACATACTATGTTGGTGCGTCCTTGGGTTTTCTGTTTGTTTTGATGGGGTTTTGTTCAAATCTGTACGTAGATGCTGAGATGGAGTCCAACCTGAATACCACCTATTGGTTGCTGTGTGTATTTTTCCTAAAAGTTTGTTACCCTGAGAAAAGCTGTTGCTTTTTTCATACACGGTACTTCTGTACACACGTTGCTGGTTCTTTTGCTGTACTTTGTAGGGTGGTTGATAGACCTAGAAACACTGACATTTAATAGCTGTTCTAGGCCTCGTGAGTGAGGAGCAGCAGTGTGATTTCTTTCCAGTAGTGGTTATGAAATAATGGTGACCTGACTCCATTACAAATGGTTGTATATAACTACAGGTAGAACTAAGCTTGCAGAGATGAATCCTAACTGTGCATTTAATTACATAATTACATAACTATTTCTAGGAATAAAGGGAGTGTACCACAGTCCTTAATCAGCTGCAGATTAGCTGGATGGGTGAAAGACAAGCAATTCAGTTTTCAGATTCCTCAAAAATGCCAGGACAGTCCATCAGCGCATCTGTCATCTTTTGCAATAAATCAAGAAAATGTCTCAAAAGCTGCAATTAATTTCTGTAATGGCAGTGGAGGAACAACATATGAGTCACTGAATAACGCGTGCATTACGAAAAATGGAGTCATTTCAGGTACAGTGAACTATTACAGTTTGAATTCTGAGTGTTAACTCATGAGAAGACTCGTAGGTTTGTTTGAAAAGGCTTGCCTGTGCTAGCTGTAATAATCCTGATAAAAGAACTTGTTTCCTACAGATGGAAACAATCCTCAGGAAATGAATTTATTAAAGACAAAAGAAAACGCTTTGATGGTAAAAGATGAGAATCTCCATAATGGTGAAAAAGAGCAAAGAGAAGATGTCGAACAGCCAGTAAATCACACTAATATTACTGGAGAAGTTGTCATACCACCAGGTGAAAAAACATTTGTAGTGATCCTATGCACAGCTGTGTAAGTATTTCTTTGTTCTCACTGATAAGGTGGAAACAAATCATAAAAACTGACTTAATACTTCCCTTATTCTGGGAACTCTTTTTTTTTTTTTTCTGGTGTACATTAAAACCAGCCAGTATCTGTTAACAAATGATGTAGAAATCTATGCTGGAGCTCAAAGTGGTTGGCATTTTAATACTTTGTTCTGATCTTTGTCAAAAGAAAAGATAGTAGTAAATGAAGAAATATAGTGGGAATAAGTATTTTATGGAATAAGGAAGTAAGGTAAAGGTAATGTCTACAGCTGGTGATGCTCTAGGAAATCAGTTGCTTTATGAGCACTAGACCTAATGTAGTTTTCCAGGGGATTTGTGTGTGTTGTCTGATGTTTCTTCTTGTCTTAGTACCCTGAAGTTGTATACACATTGCTCTATGTCCCGGTCTCAAACTTCCCTGTCCTGTGATACTAAGTGCAAGTTATCTGTGCTGGGGGGAAAAAGGGGAAAAAAAATCTTTATTCCTTGAAGATCTATTAGTAGAGGTTTGCATAAAAAAAAAAAAGAGAGAGGGAGAAAATCACCTTGTAAATGAAAGTACTTTGCTGTACAAAATATTTTGTGGAACTGGCTAAGAATAATAAGTTGTGGTTTTGTGAGATCTTTCAAAACTCAGGAAGGAAACTCTTGCTGGAAAGCTTACTTTCATGTACTTTTCAGTTACTTTTGATGTAGCCCTACAAACTGTGTGCCACCACCATCAATTTTTATTATCATAATTTCTAAGTTGAACTGGGAAAACAAGGTCAAGTTGTTTCATTCATCAAAATAATACATGAACTTTCCAGCTGCTTCTGTTAACCCCCGTCTCATGATTTTAAAATGGCAGCAGTTTTCCTAGGGTGATTTAGCTGCAGTTCGGAAGGTAGGCTGCCAGCATGGCCTGTCTTTATGGAGAGAAATGTGTAGAAAGAGCAATTTATAATTCACTGTAGATCTGTAAATGCCACCAAGCCGGAGTGAGGACCTTATAACAATCCACACAGCTCTCCATGGGAGAGTACAGCATGAAGGTAACGAGTGCTTGCTGGCCACTTAAGGGACCGTAGGGACTGAAAATTTAGACTGTTGATGTGGACAGTTTGGTGTCTGCACTGAATTTGTGTATCAGAGAGAAAACAGGCTACAGCTTTAACCTGAGTAGGTAGTGTTAGTTGGCATGAAAAAGTGGCACTCCTGCCAAAGAGAGTAAGCTGGAATCCTTCTGGGATGCTTCTGTTTCAGACACACAGTAACAGTATTAGACTGTGTAGTTGGTGCTAAGGAGAGAACTTGGCTCTAGATAGTGCTGGGAAGAGTGCGTTAACGGATTTTGGAGCAGATGGTGCGTGCAAAGGGCTTTGGTCTTAAGTTCCTTAGAACTGGATCTGAAGAAACAATTCTCCCTGACCTTTTTTTCTACTGTCACTCCCAAGACCCCACTTAAAGATACAAAGTACATTTTTTCATAAGATAAAGATAAGATCTTTCCTGCTTTCTCCACTTGATGTGTTTGCAGTTAGGACTCAATTCTGAGTAGCCTTAAGCAAGGCAGAGCAAAAGCTGTTGCTTGCACGCTGGGGAGGTGATATGCGGTAGGTTCCTCCACTGAATGTTGGCTCATGACTTTCAGGAGCAGTAATTACAAGACATTCCTTGTGATGGAAGTATTAATTCTGTACCTGGTATGTTGAGGAGAGGGATTCTGTGCCTTACTCAAGCTTTTGATGAAATTGGGGTTTTAATTTTAATATTTTGTTGTATAACGTCATACCTGGACTGAATGCAGTGTAGGGAGTAAGTGTAAGGAATTGCCCCACATTAGCTCTCTCATTACTGAAATGACAACATACAGTTTTACTAAAAAATGTAATTATGGCTGAGGAAAACACAGTGTGATGGTTTTAAGAACTTAACTTTTGCTTGCTTGAAGAAATCCTGGATACAGTAAAGAACTCCTGTTGCTTGGTTTTCCTGATTTTACCATTGGACGTTATATTGAAACCACAGTAACAAATGAAGCAGAACTACTAATAGCACCTGTGGAACCATTTTCTTCAAGAAAACCTAAAATTACTTCAGTACCCCAGCATAGGACGACAACAGTGGTTGCCCCTAAATGCCAAAGGTACTGTGAGGTAGGGGGGCGGGGAATAATACTTGTCTTATGTTGTTGTATTTAGTATTGTTGTATCTGTTCTGTAATGCTGAAAAATGCCAGATGATAAGAACTTGTGCATATTCATACATATATGTTGTAAACATTTCCATTTCAGATTTTAGTGACAGGGATTTTTTAGTAGTGAACTGCTTGATTCTTTTGTAGTGTGTTCATACAGAAGCTTCCTACTATATAATGATTTTTTTTTTAATTTTTAAATTAGGTTGCTATGTGAGTGTCCTACAAGTAACAATTGTTATTTCAGAATTTTTTTTCTTAATCATTTTCTAAGCAAGTTAGCTTCTTAACTCCTCAAGCAGCCTGACATCTCTATTAGTTGATGTTTTTCCTACCTTTATTTCAGAAGTTTTCTTCTTCTAGATAAACTTCTATAATACTTTAGAGTATTTGCTTAGTTTTAACAATATCACTAAATAGAGAAGAGGTTAAAAGCAGACACGTTTTTTAAATAATGAGTAATTGGAACACTTATCTTTTGTCCCAGTGTAGAAGACTTACAATTACCACCTTGAAGCAATCTGTTTTGTTGCATGTGGTATCTTGCATCCTCGAGGATGTGGCATATTAATTTCCTGTCCTTCAAATAAAAAAAAAAAAATGAAGCTACTGAATGATTTAACACACTCTTGTTTCAGAAATAACAGAAAGCTTCCAAGCTTCCTCCCGCATTATACCATACCAAACGAGTTAAGAAGATGTGTGGAGCAGAAGTTAGATGTACTGACCTTTCAGCCTCTCCTAGCAGAGGTATGCAAGTGTGGGTTTATATAAGAAAATACATTTTATGTAAACGTGTCTGTTCAAGCTGACCTTAATTTACCAAAAATGCGTAGCCCTTAGCGTAATAGAAGCTGATAAAATGCTGTTAGCGAGTAGACTAAGACTGCACTCTGTATCCTGTAACTTAGACTGGTTTCAGTGTGTCCCAGAATTCAAGGTTAGAAGAAAGCAAAATGGTAAATGTGAAAAACTGAAAAGGGAGTTAGATTATACCAGGGAGGGATATTACATTAGGTGAGAAAGATTCCTCCTCACATGTCCTTTGTAGGCATCATTGGAAAGGGATCTTGGAACAGTAGTCCAGCAGTTGTTTCATGGGAAATGAAAGCAGAAGTTCTTAGGCTTATTGCAGTAACAGAGCATTCTTTTCTGCTTGTTCAAAACCTCTTTTTAAATCCTCAAATGTACAGGTAGTTCAGTTTCTTGGATGAGTATAACAGTTCTAAAATACATTTTTTTAAAAAAGAAAACCTAAAGTTTAGTAAAAATATTAGTCATTCTTCAGAAACTGTCCTGATTTCTGGTAGAGCACTGCTGGTGGTCACTTCTCTCTTTTTTCCGCCCTCCAACTTTCTAAGGACTTACCTGGGGCAGATATTGAGGTAAAATGTGCTGTTAGCCTTCTAAACAGCTCACAAAACACCCTGGAATATGGTAGTGCGCTAGAGATACTCTCTAGAGGGGGGGGGGGGGGGGGGGAAAAGTATTATTTGAAATAATTTTGTACTGAAAGCCTGCTGGTAATGGGAACTTTTTTTTTTAATCCTATCTTAAGTTCCATCTAATGTTGGTGACTGTTGCGAGGACTGTACCAGAAAGCACTGCTCATTCAAATTATGTTTGAGTGAAAATATATCTAATTGAAAGCATTCTTTGCCGCCAGTCATGGTTTAGAGAGGTTTGTGCTATTGGTGAACATGTCTTCAGTGAGAGTGCTTTAAGCTGTGAGGGGGAAAGTTCAGGTTCTTCCAGCTTGCCGTAAACTGTATAATCATCAGACAGGGCAGAGACTGATGTGACTCAATTTTTACCCATCTCTGGCCACAGTATACTTAAAAATTTAAGCTTTCTGAGACTGTTGAGCATATAATTCAGTTTCTAAACTGCCCCTGAATTCAGGTGTCGAAATACCCATTTTAGTTAGGGGAGACATGGTTAATGCTTTAGCTGTCTGGCTGTTGTATCTGAGCTCCAAAGATACACAAATTCTGCATTGACTGTTGTGGGAGTTTAGCTTAGTGTGTTAAGATGCTCTATTTCATCACCTTAACTGGCAGCCTGGTTGCTCTGCAGTCTAACTTGAACTGTTTCATGTAATACTAAGGTTGGTGGGGTCTGTATCTCAGCATAGAAATTGGAACTGTAATGTGTACTGTTTTGCTTTTCAGGGTCTTAATATAAATAATTACAAAGCAAAATTTTCTACTCTCTTGTGGCTTGAAGAGATCTATGCGGAAATGGAGATAAAAGATTTTAGCATGAGTGGCATTACTTTGAAAAGGAATGGGAACTTCTTAGTGTTAGAAGTGCCAGGAGTGGAAGAAGGCAGACCTCACCTGAATACAGGTAGTAATTGATGTGAGATAAAGCCAAAGAGCTTGTTGATCTGTATTTTTAGTGCAGTGCAAACTCCATTGCATTGTCATATGCTTAAGGAAGTCTTTCACATATTTGAACACAAAATAATTAATCTAGGCTCCTGTACAGCTGAACTGCACTGTTAGTGTCTAAGCCTTACAGTGGCTTCTGTCTGAAGAAGCGTTGCATGTCTGTTCTTACAAGTCTTCTGATATTTTTAGACTTGTGTACAAAAATGGAGGAAGCTTTTCACAAAACACTGAAATGCTTATATTTGCAATAGATGTTTCAAAACTGGGAAAGTAATTATGAATTAAATGTTATAATACACAGGATTCAGTTTTCAGAAGATGTTGAAGGTCTGATGGCATCAATATTAGGTGCCTTCTAAAATGTGATCTGAACTGGTATGTGCAGTTACCTAACTAGGGCCTTCTGAGGTACTCGTGGATCCAGCTACTTTGCTGAAGTTAGTTAACATCTGTCATCCTGCAAATTCCTATCTTAACCATGCAAAAAGGGAACAAATGAAGTGCTGCAGTGAGAATTTTACTATTGCTTGTAACAGTGTTGTATTTTGTTTACAATTAGGTGATAAGGTGATACTGAAAAGTCAAGTCTACTCTGAGCATATAATAGAGTATGTTGCCTACATTACAGAGGTAAGCAAGGTGTGTTTTCTGTTGGAAATACAGTTGTCCGCAGGATTCAGAGGGGAAGCCAGCACAACTCGTGGAGCTTAACCTGTTTTGGGGAAGCTAGATTTTTATCTACACTCTAAATGGTGTTTTTTATTGTTAATTTAGTTATTTTGAAGACTGTAGGCTTCTTTTTTCCACCAGGATTATAGTTGTCACCTGCCCTAAAAGCACTCATAACATAATCTAGAAATGTAATGTATTATAGTTAATAAATCTAGGTATTGGCTGTTTTTTACTGCTATTGCTTTCAGAGATGCTTTTTTTGTCTGTAAAGGATTCAGCCCTTCATCAGAGAACTTTTTTTTTTTTTCTTGCAACAGATATGTAATGAAGATGTTACTCTTAAATTTAATGCGGACTTTGAACGGGCTTACAACTTGGAACCCATGGATGTGGAATTTGTTCACTGCAGGTATTTTATAGACTTCCAAAAAGCTTCATTTCCTGATTTCTCTAGTAAAGCAACTTGAAAATATATGAGACTGTCAGTTGGTACTTTGGGTAGATACTGGAAGGGCACAACTAAGAACTCAGGTGCCAATTCTTTCATTACTTTTCAACTATATTCCTTGATAAGACTGCAATGGTAGTTACTACGTACAAAACAGAGACACAAGATAAGAATGTTTCAACATGTAAATGATTGCTGCAGTGCCAGGTAGTGGAATAGTTACTGGGGTGGTACGGGATTTTTGTTTGCCTTTTTTTATTGTTGGGTTTTTGTTGCATGGGTTTGTGTCATGTGGGTGGTTGGGTTTTTGTTTGTTTTTTAAGAAAAATATACCAATATGGCTGCAAGACTATTCATAAACCTTGAATTTTTCTTTATTTGTGGCATGTTATCTGTATGTAGCTGCTTAATCTTCTATCAAAGATTGGCTTTGCCAATTTGAAAGATTATCTGACTCTGGAGTGCAAGGTCATCTTTGTCTCACTGAAGGGCTAGAGAATATATGTATCAGTGCTGCTCATAGCATATCTGTTGGATAATGTTTCTGCTGTGTATTTTTCAGTAAATATGCTACAGTTCTTGTTTAAAAACTCCTGTTTTTTAAGCAGTGGTGTACAGAAAAACTACTGGATACCCTGTAGGGTGTATGCTTTTGTAGCTTACAGGATGTTGAGATTTTACTCTAATCCACAAACTGCTGATCTGCTGTTCTAACAACAGGATTACTAGCAGACGGTGCCAGTTAGCGGTTGAACAAGCTACCTGTCTGGGTGAAAAAGGTATATTTCAGTTGACTTAAGCTGTCTGGAGGGGTTTGGTTGTGTGGAGGCTCAGGTTTTATACTGCTTTCACATCAGGGTGTACTGAGAAGAATGCATTATTATAATGTGTTCTTACAATTTCCTGTAATTATTTTATAAAAAGCTGGAGGAGTTGTTGGCCATCACAGGGGACATGAGTGGAAACTTAAACTTCTGTCAATAGTTTGAACCGATGAGAGCTGTATAAACGATGCTGTGGTAACAATGACATGTGGAATGGCAGTGTTTTACATTGCATCAGAACTAAATAAAAAGTACAGATACCCTACTTTTTATGGTCGAGTACAACAATTGATATGAACCTCACATGGGCATTTCCCAGTTCTGTGGTGGGTTTTGTAAATCAATTTTGAAAACTTAGAACAAGCTGATATCAGTAGAATGTGAAGTGTTTATGTGGCTTTCAAATTCCTTTCTTTCTTCTCCAAACTTATAGTTTTATTTCCAGAACGGCTTCTCTTACGGTCACCACAAGCTGTCAAGACCCAAAATATTACTGAGTACTCTGGTGTTGATGATGGCCTTGAACAATATTCCCAGCAAGAGAGTGAGGTAAATATTCTGTAAATGTTTATTGAAATGCTTAACAGCGTTCATATTGGTAACAGATAAGTACTGTACAGCTGTTGTTAGAAATCAGAATCCGTTCTGTTCTGCTGCTTCTGAAAGCCGATGTAGCTTGCTTTCAGAAAGGACAAGAAAGAGGACCAAGGCAACTACGGGTCAGTCAGCCTCACCTCCATCCCTGGAAAGGTGATTGAACAGCTCATCCTGGAATCATCTCTGACCATGTGGAGGATAAGAAGGTTCTCAGGAGTAGTAAGCATGGATTCACCAAGGGAAGTTGTGCTTAACCAGTGTGATAGCCTTCGAATATTTACAGGACATGGAGCTCTTGGAGTGAGTCCAGTTGGAAGGCTATGAAGATGATTTGGGGAACGGAACCATCCTTTATATGAGGGGAAGCTGAGAGAACTGGGCCTGTTTAGCTTGGGGAGAGAAGACTGAGAGGGGATCAGATCAATTTGCATAACTGTCAGAAGGGAGGTTGTCTAGAGGATAGAGCCGGTCTCTTTGAAGTGTCACCCGGTGACAGGACAAGAGGCAGTGGGCACAAAAACTGAAGCACAGGAGGTTCTGGCTAAATATGAGGGTTCACTGCTTTCCTGTGAGGGTGACAGAGCACTGGGACAGGTTGCACAGAAAGGTTGTGGAGTCTACTCCTCAGGAGATCTTCAAAACCTGCCTGGATGGCATCCTGTGCAACAGGTACTAGGTGACCCTGCTTAGCAGTGGGGTTGGACTAGATGATCTCCAGAGGTCCCTTCCAATAAGCTAACCCTCCCCTCTAGAATGAGAAGTGCTAGTAACAACCTGTGTGATTATAATTTGAGTTGTTGGATTTGCATTAAACTACTTTTAATAGCAACTTCTTAATAGATGCGTGAAGTCTTCTCACTGTGGCAGGAAATAATTTTATGATAAAAGATAATCATCCTGGCCTGAGGAAATTTTACCTGTGCTTCTTAACTGCTAGTTAAATTACAGGAAGAAGTTACAATATCTTTCTTAAAAGAAACTTAAGAATGTTACCTAGTTGTTTTTACTGTTTGAAGCAGGACTGTCACTAATACCAGATCAAGTCAGCTTTGCGGTGGGGGTTTGTTTTTGCCCAGAGGTACCAGAACCTCTGCGTAACCTGTTTCAGGGTCTCACAACCTTTCTGCTCATTTTTCCCCATTCCCAGTATCAATTTTTCTACCCACAACTTGTGGTTTTGACCCCTTGTTTATATAGTATGCTGCTACACAGACCAGTTTGTCTTTTTTTTTTTTTTCCCAAGTCTTATTTAAGCCCTTATGGGCATTAGATTCTTGTTTACCTCCTCCAAATTAAACTAAAAAAGCTAAGTTCTTTCAGTTCCTAAGAACATGCTGTTGGTTTGTATACTCCTAGCAGTAACCCAGGATCCTGGAAAGGGCTTGGGGATTACTACTCAGACGGTGGGTTCACAGCCTGTCTTGGTTCGTGCAGTTATTCAGTCCCAGGTACAGAGCTTTCCACTTCTTACTGATTTTCATTACTCTTTTATTGGCCTAACTGAAAAGTTTCTCCTGGTCCCTCTGAACTGGTGAGCCATAAGGCATTTCAGCTATGAATCCTGATTTTGTTTGCTATTTTATTGAGGGTGTACTCGATCTCATCATAGTTCTTGAAGATGCTAAATAATATTGGCCCCAACAACAACCCTGGGGTTCCTAGCTTGTGGCCTGTTTGCAGGTGAGTATCAAGCTGTTAATTAATGCACTTTGAACCCAGTAATTCAGCCAATCTTCAGCTCATCTAACAGCCTGTTCATCTAGGTAATGTCCTTGGGCTACAAATAAGAACGATGTGGTAAATAGACCATTTTGAAAGCCTTACTGAAGTCAGGGAGTATTACAATGAATGCTTTCTTTTGTCCACATAAGTCCCTTCTTTAGAGAAAGAAATTGGGCTGGCCACCTGTTAAGAAAGCTCTGTCCCTTGTTACAGCTGTGTGAACTATTCCTGGTCACCTTTTTTTCTAAATGTATAAATCCAGAAGGATATGCTCTGTGATCTGTTCAGGGACTGGACTGAGGCTGATGAGCTGTAGTTCTCATGATCTTCTTGTCCATCTTAAATTGGAGCAGTGTTAGCTTCATCCTGCTGTCAGGCACATCCCTAATTTGTTGTGGGAATGACAAGTTGGTTTTGGGGGGGAGAGTGGGGGATTTTTTTTTTCCCATTTAGTAGGTAGCAGCATCCACAATTGTATCACTCTGAGTCACAGCTACTGTATGAATATGGATTCATTCAGTATCTCAAAGTAGTTCATAGCACAGTGCCCTTACATTACTTCTCATTCCCAAATTTACATTACTCTCATTCCCAAACTGCTCAAGGGTGTTGAGTTCTTGTTTCCTTTATCATCCATCAATAAGTTGTCCTTTCTCATCCATCTCTGAACTCTTTTCCACACAACAGTTGCAGAGTCTGTTCTTGTTACTCCCTTCCTGCCACACTTAAGCATCAGCTGGACTTTGATTCTCCAGATTTTGTCCAGCTTTCCAAGCAGTGTTTTTATATTTTTGCCTGTCCTAGTTTAACCTCCCAGCTTGCATTTTATGAATTCATTGAGAAGCTACAATCTTAGCTAAGCAGACCTTCTGTTGAAATTCCAGATGATTTTGTGTGGCAGGATGTTTTATTTAAGATGTTTCAAAGGCTGGACACCTTTTCTCCCCAAGTCTCCTTCCCAGAGGACTTAATTCATTGATTCTTTAAACAAGCTGAAGTCTGCTCTAGATTGTCCAAAGTCCTGACTGCTCTTACCTTTTTAGCCTTCTTTGAGATCTTGAGGCAGTTACCTTGCAATATCTGCACTAGAGGCTGATCTATGGAAGCATGCTTTTTCCTGTATGTGAGCAGCAAGTCTAGCAGGAAATAATCCTGATCAGTGCCTCTGCCACTTATGTCAGGAAGCTGTCACCAGCTCACTCTAGTAATTCTGGAAATTGCCTGGGTGAATTGCAATAGGTATGTGAATGACAGAAATCTCCAGTGAGCAGCACAACTTGTAACTTGCGATCAGGAGGCTAGTGCAAGTTGTTTGTGGGAAGACCATCCACGTTGTCCCAGTCCTGGTGGGGAGTTGTTAGAGCATCAGACAGTATCATTGCTGTTCCATGCTCCTGTGGTGACAACTCAGGCATGCCTCTGGTTTTGCAATGAATAACGTGCAGTCAAGGAGCTCCTGCACATAGACACAGAGCCATACTGGTAAGAGCTGCAGTACAGCTAGTTATTGCAGGGTGCCTGTTTCTACTGTTGTTTTTTTTGTTTTTCTGTTTGACTAGAAGGGTGGCAGAGAACATCACTTGAACCCCTCATCTTACCCCAGAGATCCCTGTGTGATCCCCTGAAGCTGTGTTCTATTCAAGTCACTAGTACCCCCTGGATAAGCAGCAGAGCAAGTAATAAGCCTCTACATAAGCCTTGCAGTATTTCCATGGCATCATGGCTCTGGGGAAGCAGCAAAAATCTCAGGATAATATGGCTAGAAAACAAGTACCTCTGTCCTTTACAAGAAGTAATCAACACCAACACTCACCAGTTCACTTGACTGGGATGAGTCTTATTAAGAGAATTTTAGCATCTGGTCCAGAGTGCTGTTAGGGCCATGTTCACTACAGTTTCCTCCCATGCTGCAATCTGAAATCATCTTGCCGAAATGCATGGTATGCTTTTGTTGAAGGAAGTAAGCAACTTAACCATGGCTTCACAATCCTTATCTGAGTGTGCAAAGTATTTGTGCAATAGATGTTTAACGTAAACTCAAAACTTCTAGAAACCTTAGATTTAAGGTGGAAACTCCTTACATCTTTTCCTCTCGTACTCTTCCTTTCTTCACAGTCTAATGGCACAATGCAGTTTAATGGGGAAAAAAAATAAAACCTAGCAACTTCAAAAATATTAGTGAAGATAATTGCCTGTTACTGTAAGATTATAAATGCATTCACCTTGACTTGATGTTTTCAGGTCAAAAAAACACAGAACAGACGGACTGAATGCATGGCATCCAGGCAGATGAACATGCCAGACGTGGTGACAGTTACCGTGCAAACAAACCAACTTGGTATGCTTCATTACTTTTTTATTAAAGAATAACAGTTCAGCATTGCAATCGCTTCAGCCAAATCAGGGCTGAGTATGGTGGTGTCTTTCAGATGCCCTCGTGCTCTTTTAAGGAGAAATGTACAGCAGTACTAGCAGGAATATTCATTGGAGTCCTTGTGTGGAGTATTTAAACTTGTTTAGCTCAACAAGCATCCAGTGATATTTTGTACTCAATAAATTACTGCAAGTCATCTACTGGAAAATCTTTACTCATGTTCCAAGTTTCCGGTTTGTTACTGGAATACTGGGATAGCTACTTTGGAAAAAATGATAAAGATTTTTAAAAGGTTTCAGAAAGTGCATATCATTCCTTTGCTAATCTGAGAGGCGTGACTTAACCCTATTTAAATATCAGTGTACTTAATTGCTTATTTTTATCACTTTGTAGCAATAGGGATACCTAAGTTGTGGAATAGATTGCCTAATTGCGCTTCTGTTAATGGGTTAAGAAGATTCTGTTGCAGAAAGCTAGGGATGGACTGCATGAGAGGGGGAAAAATTACAGTTGTCATACAACTTCACCACTACTCATCGAGTACTAGTATTAGCCCTGAAAAATTACTGAAATTTTGCTGCCCTAGGGCAAAAAAAAAAGTGAGCTTGATGTTAAAATCACTGAATAGAGTTTTTACAGGTTGTTACAGTAAGTAATGATAATGCTTTTCTGTCCGTCAATTTTATGAAAGATCTAGTACACTTCTAAAACACTGTCTTATTTTCACTGTGCTGTTTGAGAAAATCAGAATTGGCGGGGGAGTTAACTAATTGTTACCACATGAAACGAACAAAAACTTTTTAAATATAACATGAATTGGAGTTGCTTTAACCTGTATATGCTAAAAATATTTATGTGCATGTTTAATATATGCTTATCTTGATCATAGTTGATGAAACTGTGGCAGTTAAGCAGAGAGCAGATGAATTCTTCAATCCTATGTTGAATGAGCAACAGAAGCTGGCAGTGAAAAGGATAGTGAGTGGTGAATGCCGTCCAACGCCTTATATTCTTTTTGGACCACCAGGAACTGGAAAAACAGTAACGGTAGTTGAAGCTATTTTACAGGTAGTGGTAGATGACAATTGGGTCATCTCTAATCATTTCAGTGTTAGAACACTTACAGTAATTCTCAAAGTACCATCACTTTTTTTTTTCCCAAACAAGAATTCATGAAATGTTCTCTTAAGCAATTTTGCTGAGCTATGCAAAATAATGGAAGATTTTGATAGGAATATTACAGGATTCCTGAATGACTTATTTTCAAGTCTGCCCATTTTTATATATTTAAAGCTTTTGTGAATAGTACCTAACTCACGATTCCAGTACTGCATAATGCATTCCTGAAACACAGGTATACATCAGTATGATAACCTTGAAGTACTTCTGCTGTTCATGCGCTTAGGTTATGATTGTCAAGACTAGTGCTCTTGGACTGCAGAAGTGTGGATGAGCGTAATGTGTGTTCAAAACTCATCTGGATTCTGTATTCAGTGGCATAACATGAACATGTTTTAGCTATTGCTGCTTCTTCAAATTAACCTTACTTTATGTCCATCTTCTTAAATGTAGATACATTATACTTTACCAGATAGTCGGATCTTGGTTTGTGCTCCATCAAATGCTGCAACAGATCTGATCTGCTTGAGGCTGCATCAAAGCAATCTGTTAAAACCAGGAGCTATGGTCCGAATCAATGCTAGCTGCAGATCGCCAGAGGTATTACTGATAACCACTGGTTATTATTTCACTTCTAATATTTTATCTCAAACTACTATTTTATGAATGTAACTGTCAATGTTTAATAGGCTAGTTAGGTGTGGTGGGTTGGACCCAAAGTAATAACCAATCCAGCCGTTCTAGAAGATGAACTGGAAAATACGTATATGAAATACATCTTAAAATTTTGATCCCTAAGATGAAGGAAATGCAAATGCATTGCTTAAGCACATTCATGAAGAATTCATTTCAGTTATGGGTCTAAATCTAAACGTTTTGTTCATCTTTCAGCGTAGTTTTCAGTGCGTTTTCTTCAAATGAAAACATTGAGTAGCATTTTTGTTTTACAAAATACCTTTTTGTTTCTGCAGCAAATTGATGATACAGTAAAACCTTACTGCAAAGATGGTGAAGATATTTGGAAAGCATCTTGGTTCAGGATAATAATTACCACTTGTAGCAGTGCGGGAATGTTCTATCAAACAGGAGTAAGGTACTGTACTACAGACAGGAGTATTGCTGAGATAGGCTTGAGATTTTGTAATTTCCAGCTTAGATACCCTCTGTATTGTAACTTCAGCTGTTTTAATACAGTTTATTGCGTGTACCTCTGTTCTTAAGTTGTATTCCTGGCAAACCTCTTGTTTTTAGTAATGTTTCAGCTGAGACTTTATCCATGCACAGTAAGTTTAAGAAATATCTTGAATAAAACTAAAGATTCTTGACAGTAGTTTTTCCAACACTAGCAGTTGGAGCCTTAGAAAATATATCACTTTTTGCAGTCATGTTGGCTTAAAAGTTAAAAGTATTGTAGGAGTTCACACTAAAAATTAGATTTTATTTAGTAAAGGTGACCTGATGAGAAAACTAGCTGTAAACAACCTCCATATAAAGTGCTATTAAGCAAAATCAGAGGAGACTAACTTTTTAAAAGAATGCTTTAAGTGTCTGTTTCCACCAAATAACTCTTAAGACAGGGCCTAGTGATTGTCTTTGCATAAACCAAGTGCATTATTCTAATTAAATAGCTGAGGGAATTTGAGAACAATGATTTTTTTTCAAGTGTCTTAGCCTTACCCTAACTAATACTTTAAGATAAGCAGTGGTTGTGTATATGATAGTATGGAAGAGAAATCACAGATGAGGAATCAGTTACTGAGTTGTTTCTTCTACCTTCTGTTTGAAATACTTTAATCTTTGCTGTATATGTGGAGGGAGGTTCCTGGTGCACGTGACAAGGAAGTTTACAGAGCTGCTGAGGTCAACCACAGGGTGGCAGAATGAACTAATATGAAAAAAAGCCCTCTTTTGAGCTCATGTTATTTAATTCTAGGCTTGGACACTTCACACATGTGATTTTGGATGAAGCTGGTCAAGCATGTGAACCAGAGAGCCTGATTCCTATCGGGTTGATTTCAGAAACTAATGGACAGGTAGTTCTCTTAGCATCATCTTCTGAAAGGAAGAACAGGTTTTTGGCTTGCTGTTTTTATCATTGTGAATGTTGTAGAATGCAAGCTGCCATTTTTTCATACTTCTGTTCTGGGCCTAAACTTGTGCAAACAAATTAGAAGTCTGTGAGGAAAGCAGAGTACTTGACATAAATTCATCTTACAATTCTGAAGTGTGCATGTTACTGAAACTACGTTTTTTAACAACTGTTACAATACAAGGTGTTGTTTTAATCTGTATATACAGATAGTTCTTGTTGGAGATCCAAAGCAATTAGGACCTGTAATAAAATCAAAAATTGCATTGGCTTTTGGATTAAATTTGTCCTTGCTGGAACGACTGGTATCAAGGGATATGTATCTGAGAGATGAGGATGCTTTCAGTGCCTGTGGATCATATAATCCTTTGTTGGTGAGTAGAACTAAGTTATTTCAGTTTATTTCTTATAAAGAAGGTGAAACTGTTTCCTTGCCATCTTTCTTTACTCCTTAATGCTTAGTGTTAATTCACACAGTTATTTTTCTAGGAAGACCTGGTTATTTTGAATAAATAACTCAGAATATCAAGGATGTTCAGCATTCTAACCTCCTAAAGCCCTTTTTGGCTTAAAAACAGACCCTTCAGAGGTGGTCAAATGTAGCACACATAGCATAATTCTAAATAACAGTTCAAAATTCCATTCTGTCTCCGTTGTCCAAACTTACCATAAACTCATAGCCTAATTCTCCACAAACCGTCAAGTTTGAGCAACTTAGGAAGGGGAAAAAAGAATATTCCTGTTTCCTTACCTCTTCTTCCTCTGAAGGATAGCTTCGGCTATTTGTCATACAAGCATAAGAAAACAGTGTTTGCAGGGTAGCTGGAAATAACTGAATGTTCCATGGCATAGAGAAATACTTGAACTATTCCTTTCAGCTCTAAGCTGGAATTATATCTAGCAGCCCAGTACATGAACTGGCTATCAGAAGCAAATTGCCGTTAGTGAAATGTTTTTAGGACAGTTGGCGAACGTGTTTTAGTGAGCATAAGCTTATTTCAGAATCAGGGTCTGGCAACCTGTTGATATTTTTTTTGACCAGAGTAGCCCCTTAATGTCATTCTGAAGTACGGATTTGAATCGAAGAGCCTCCTAAGTAGATTTTTTACGTCTCATCAGAACCATTACTACTTAACATTTGTTGAGTAAACGCTTAAATTTAAACAAAGTAAACTCAGTCTTGCTTTGTGGTCTTGGATAGCTCTGAAGGTTGAAAGGTAGAGAATGAAAAGCTGGGGACAAGGGCACTTTTGGGGGCAATAAGTTCTTGAATGAGGACAACTCTACACATGCATGTTGAACACGTCTTCCCTACATGGAGTACTAAAAACATCCTTTTGCTAGACTCTGTGTCAGTTTGACTAGTAAGGAAGCAGTTCAGAATGTCATTACAGTTTCCTAATGCTTTTGTACGGTAAAGTACCTAAAGCCCATTTCAAGTGTCAAAGGTAGCATGGCTAGGTAAATAAGCACAGATGTTTCAGTGGCTTTAAGTTCTTGTCAGAATCTGAAATACAGGGCTAAAATTTAAACTTAATTTACTAAGGTGCTTTCTCATTCTTGTGGTACTGTACTCTGAAAAATGAAAACCAAAGGTGACACAATAGTTGTGTGGCCAGAGGAGGAAGTCTGCTGGCAGACTTAAGTTGCTGGGGGGGACAGGGAATGGGTGATGTTTAGCTCTAGCTTTTAGGTTGGGTTCAGCCTAATGAAAAGGTATTTCAAACTTCCTCTTAAAATCTGTTACAGCAAACCTCTGTTCTTGTGAGAGAGCACAAAGTGAAGGCTTTAGTGCTCTTTGAGCTGGTTATTAATGGCTGGAATTGCTTCTTCAAGGCCATTCTTTATTTAGAGACAAGCAAATTTTCCAAGGCCAGCTTCTATTAGCTGTTCTGATAACAAGCTCATCTGATGCTTTCTCTCTGCCCATCAAGGCTTCCCCCAAAAAGCAGGTTACATCCATGGAAACTCTGAGAAAAGAATCTGACTTGAATAAAAAAGGAAATGGACTTGCAAATAAAATGTCTTAAACTGGAGAATGCCAATCCATTTTTCATGTATATTTGATTCTTTAATTTGTCCTCCTCCCCCCTTAGAGGGAAAAGAGATGATCCTTCTTAAAACTGTATTTTATTTAGTATTTAATTACAGATCACAATTGCAATTTTTCCCTTTAATTGCAGTTCTTTGGCAGCTTTAGAAAAACTAAAAACTACAGGATGGCAAGATACCTGCTTCGGAGCTGCTGCATATTTTAAAGCTTGATGAATAGTTGCCTATTTCAGTTACAGGTTTTTTTTCTTGTCACTGCAGATCACAAAGCTCATAAAGAACTACAGGTCACATTCTGCATTGCTTGCTTTACCATCTAAACTGTTTTATCATAAAGAGCTGGAAGTTTGTGCAGACACTTCAGTAGTAACTTCTTTGTTGCACTGGGACAAATTGCCCAGGAAGGGGTTTCCATTGATTTTTCATGGAGTCAGGGTATGTAAAATGTTCATGTATAAACAAAGGGGCATCATAGAAGTTGTCTGATGTTGTAGACAACAAGTTTTATTCTTTAGAATGAATTTCAGAAAGGGTATAAAAACAAGCTTTCTGTAAGAAGTGTGACTTCTTGTTTTTGAAACAACTACTTGTTCAGTACTTGATTGTTTCAAAAACCAATCACTGAAGTCAAATGTTTGCAAAGAACTCGAGCAGCTGCAGATTGCAGTGTATCGTGGCGACACTTTAATACAAAAATTTAAGTTGGCAAATTAAGCAGCACAGAGCTGCAGGCAGCTCCATTAGATTTAGATCACTTCTGATAAGAGTTCGCTGCATTAGAATGAACACAATCCCCTACAACTGGAAGATTATTAAAGATTAAATGGGGGGGGAATAGTATGTCAGGAAGAAAAGTTTTCTTTGGTCGTCCAAGAATTAGTGAAGTAGCAAGTGGCATATCCACTGGTGGAGGTGCTCTTTGAACTCTTAGGCCTCGCAGAAAAGCGGAATAGCAGCTTGCTAACACCTGTCACTCTGAGTTGAGATTTGCATTCTTTGTCACATATACAAAGCACTATCGTCTATAAATATACCGTAAATAATCTAGCTTTAAAAAAGTGTTAAGTGATGCTTGTTCATTCATTGGAAAGGGTTTATAGCAAAGAAGGGAATTTGTATATAACGTTGTATCACATCTCTTCTTTGCATTTAGGATATTTGAGACTAATCTATTAAATACATAATTATTTCTGCAAGAGGTCTTCATCTGCTCACTTTGCTTCCCCTAATCCAGGGCAATGAAACTCGCGAAGGTCACAGCCCCTCCTGGTTTAATCCAACTGAAGCAGTTCAAGTAATGCAGTACTGTTGCCACCTGGCTAAAAACGAAAGCACTGCAGTGTCAGTGACTGATATTGGAGTGATTACACCATACCGTAAACAGGTATAATTAGTGTTTAAGAACTTCAGAGTTAGTGTATTTCATGTTGTAGCTTTGCATTGTTGTGGTTTGTTGGAGCAGGAAGGCCTGTATCAGAATGTCACCATGTGTCATTACATAGTGTGTAATCAATCATTAATGATGTTCCCATTGAACTGTAAACCTAGAAAGCACTAATGGCATTCTGTTTGATTAGTTCTGTAAGTTAGGAAATGATAGGGAGAGATCTGCTTGTAGTTGTGGGGATCGAAGCAGGTATTTCAGTTGTTGGGAGTAGAGAGCAAGTCAGGAACTTAATATCTAACAGCTGGAACAGGTATCTGATAACCTCACTTACTGTCCACACTGAGGAACAGAACAAAAGGGAAATGGAGTAAGTAGAGAGCATGTCACTTTGTTGTGGCTTTGAGGAAACTACAGGAATTGGGACTTTGTAGTCCAGCAGTCAGACTCGAAGCTTGCACTGCTCTTTGAACCCATACAGAATGTGGGATGGCAACTTCAAATTCAGTACTTTATTTTTTAAAACTGTTTATGTTCAAGTCTGGTAAGTATGCGTCTGCTTTAATTTTTAAAATAAGAATAAATCTTTTATTTCCAGACAATGCTCTGGACAGGTTGCATTCATTTTTTTTCTTGATGTGCACATCTCAATCTTTGTGGCCATGTATGTGAAGGCTGGGGGAAACCCTGTAAGGCATGTGGAAAAGACTAGCCCCGTTTTGAAGAACTCTGATTTGCAAATTAGTTGTCTTGTGCTGATTCCACTGTTGAAGCATATGCACCCACCTGTATTTACAGTTACTACTTATTTTTCAAATACTTATATATGGTAATGATGTGGCTGAAATTCTTACATTAAAAGCTGTGAAGTGTTTTAGGGAGTATGATTGTGTCCTTCATCTGCCTATGGTGCAAGGCATACTAATAATGTCTGCTTCAGGAAATGCACTTTGTCTTGCAAGAATGCTGATGTGAGAATAATTGCTGTAACCCTTGGCTTAGCCATGGTTCATTTTTGCACTAAATTTGGAGCACTTCAGCTGTAGTCTCCAAGCAGCTTTTTGTTGGTGGTCATATGCTTATCCCAAACATATCAACATTGCAGTGGGCAGGACTGCCTTGTACCCTCTAGAAGAGAGCAAGCACCTGTGGTCACACGTCGCCTCTGCTTTTCACTCTACGTGGTGCAGCTGGCAAGCAGAGGGGGGGAGTTTCTGCACAGTCTTCTGGAGGGGTGTGGGAAGCTGCTTGCCCTACCACACCTGCTGGAAGTCTTGGTTTTGGACATACTCCACATTGGAAGAAGGATTTCTATGGATAAACTCCTAAGATCTATGTTGTTCTCATTAAAATCTGGGTTTATCAAAAAACTGTCAATTTCTGTTCACATGATGGAAGTATTTCACATGCTGAGTCATGTAGGAAGTGTTAGACCTCTCAGAAAAAAAAGCTGCTGTTTCATTTTTAAATTTCGCTAATGGCTGATGGTTAACCTTGCTGTGGACATTCCCTGCAACCTGTCTGTGTGAAATTATTCTTGTGTCATATGTTTTGGCTTTGAAGTAATCTACTCTCAAATGTGAATATAAATTCCTTAAAATTTTTTGTAGGTGGAAAAAATCAGATTTCTTCTGAGAAGCATTGATCTGCCAGATGTTAAAGTTGGCACGGTGGAAGAGTTTCAAGGGCAGGAGCACATGGTTACCATCCTATCAACAGTACGTATATTTGCTCTGGTCCTGTGTAGAATATTTGTATGTTTTTAATTCTCTGACTCCTTAGACATGGGCTTAGAGAGAGAAGGGGAGGAGGAAGCTATATTTAATACCAGTAGTCTGTTGCAGCAGAAACTGGAAAAGTTTGGGAAAAGTACTTATTTTAAGCATATGTGAACAAGATGGTGTCTGGGCTTTTGAAGTAAACTTTAAACACTTTTGGATGTTTGCACTGAGGTTGTTTTAGAGTTTCGTGCAGATAATGTACCTTTGCTTAGGTGTGCTTAGAGAGGATGGAAACTGGAAGCATTATAAATACTAGATAAGTGAGTGAATCACAATGACTGATTACCACACTCTAGTCAACAGCCTGAAAACTGTCTGCAGCAGCTGAGACACCAGGCCTCAGAAGACGGAGGAGGAACTCCACTTGCCAGTGTTTATCACCCCTTTGTTTTTGATTAGGTGCAGGTGTGTGCCAGTTCCTGCTGTCTAAATGCTAGCTGTTACTCCAGTGCATATGCACACATCTCTGGTATGTGGATTCACGTGAAAACCCCATGTGGAGAAAAAATACAGCAACTTCTTTGTCCTTTTTCTTCTTGGGCTTGGATTTGTTGGATGGGGCTCTTGAGAGCGGAGAGTTTTTCTTGGTGCTTGTAAGGAGAATTTTAGTTTGGAGTCAAGAAGTGGAAGGAGCAGCTGCTATAAGCAGTCAGCTGATAAATCCTGATGCATTTTGCAGATGCCTTTATACAGGAATGTGTGATACTGATCCCTTATGTTCTGAGCTAACATCCAAGTATGCTCTGGTGGATATATTGGACATACGCACTGAACTGCTAGCCAGGAGTAAAAAGCTGTGCTGAGTCAGCAGAAAAGGTGTTGGGAAACTTGAGAGAAAAGCTAACGTGACACTGATCATCACAGTGATACCAGTTTAGTGTTATGTGATTGTATTTTGGGGTTTTAGACTTTTTTTCTGGTGGGCATTTTGGGCCCATGTGGACCTTTACATACCTTTATTTCTACAGTGTGAAGCTGGGTTCAGAATGCAAACAAAATGCGTGTGCTTGCTTTTGGTCCAAATGGTAGTATGGTTTTGGTGCAGTAAGTCTCAAAGTAAAAGATGTGTATCTGGAATGTGGAGTTCTTGAGGTGTTTGTGACCTGGGATCCTTCACAACTGTTCAAGAATGTGCACTATTACAGGCTGAGCCCCTGTGAGTCTGGGTAATGGCACAGAGGACTGGTCAAAGGAGGCAATGCAGACCAGGAATGTGTAGCTGAAGATATGACTGGTACTGGACTACTTTTAACAGCAGTGCATAGGATTTCTGAGAGAGAGGAAGATAAAATAGCTATTAAAAACCAAAGCTCTGGAAAACAGGATGACTGGGAAGGAAAAGAAGAAATTGGTTTGGGTGAGGGATTCTCTTGTGGCTTGGAGGAGGCATTTGGGGGTTTGCTTGCCTTTTTTTTTTTTTTCCTGAGGGCAGCGGAACCATGCTTACTCTTCTTCATGCTTTATCATGTCGTAGCTTTCCAGTCCAGCATTGTAACTATCTTAAAATAGTTGTAGGTACATACTGTGCTCCTACTTACACAAACTCGTTATTAGTGATGGAAAATTATTTTATCAAATACGAGTTCAAATATTGATTGAAATAAAGATGAAAACTTGATGAGAAATCACTATAAAGCATATTAGTTGCTTCAGTGACATTTTCCTCTAGGCTATGGCAAAGCTCACTGACGAGACACTCTGAAATATCATTGAACTGTGGGACTTAGAAAACCCCTAACTACTATTTCTGCTACTGAAAAGATAAAATTGGTGATTTTCAGGATGTAATGTTAGTATTTTGTGTTTCAAATTACAGTGGATATTCCTGGTACTAAAATAAAGCTAACATGCCATTCTTCTGGAATTGCTGAAGTTGTGTTTGTGGACTATAGGAGAAGAGATCTTCTCTGGAAGAATCCATCATGGGAAATGTGGTTATGAAGCTAGCTTGTGTATTGCTCACACTGACCTGTGGTTTGCTGCAGTGAGCAAATCATATATTGAAGTTAGACTATGGCTAGGGAAGTTGGTTTCTCATCATTCCAATTCTGAAACTAACCATAATTAATTTCTAGGTGCGATCTCATGAAGGTGTATTTATGGAAGATAAATACTGTCTGGGCTTTCTCTCTAACCCAAAGCGATTTAATGTAGCAATTACTAGAGCAAAAGCTTTGCTGATTGTTGTGGGAAATCCTCATGTTCTTGTGAAAGTAAGTTTGTTTTCCTTTGATTTTCAGGTGGTGTTTGCCATGATAATGTAAATGACTAATCTATGGGGTTATCTTATGTGAGGGAACATGTTTTATGTTCATAGTTGGTATGCTGTCCCCAGCCTGCATTTGGAATTACCTGAACTCTAGAGGTTCCTGTAAGGGTGGACAGTTCAGGCACTTGTGCAGTAGACTCCCAAGCACAAAGAGAACTTGCTTCATTGCTGATTTGTGCAGACAAATCCTACCCCCTTTTTTCTGTCTAGCAGAGGTCAGAACCTCAGCGACCAAGTTCTCCAGCAGCCTGTAAGTCCAATGAGCATGTTCTGAACGTTGTTACCACAGTTGGACTCCTAACAAAATGCCGTTACTGCCATCTTTAACTGGAGAGAGGAAGCACTCTCCATTCAATTGATTGCTCACAATAGATACAGCAGCATGAGTCTGAACTCATGCACGGTCCTTCCAGAGAATAAGATGGGCTTTTCTTAATATCTGATAAGACAGAAAGAAAACAGTGTTCCAGAAAGAGGCTGAACAGAAAACTTAGTTTCCCCACACCTACGTGCAATAAATACAACTTAGTGCAGCTCTTGGTATCTTCTTCCAGTGTTATTCCACGCCTGCGCTGTTTGTCGTCTTCTGTTTCTAGAAGAGGTCCAGTTAAATCTCCTGCATTCATGTGCTGTGCTAATTTGTTTGAAAATTCATTACACACAGTAGCATGATTTACATTAAACATTAATCTCTTCTTGTAGGATCCCTGTTTTTGTGCGCTGCTGGAGTACAGTTTAATGAACAAAGCTTATGTAGGTTGTGATCTGCCTTCTGAGCTGGAATGCCTGCACCAGTGAGTGTTGCTTTAAAAATACCATAAATTGCTCTGTATCATTTGAGATATGACAAATATAAAAACCTCGGCTACAATATATTAAGATCTGATTTTTGCATTCCTAAGTACTGTAAACATAACAGCACGTAGCTGTATTTTCCTTCACTCCATAAGAAAAGCCTGAGCATTAAGTACAGGGTGTTGCTGACTTTGGTATTTTGCATACCCCCAAATGATGCATCATGTATTCAGGGAACATAAGGGGAGCTGGGTGGGAATGTGGTTCTGCAGGGGGAAGTCCTTACAGTGCTTCTACTATAGTCAAAGAAATTTGAAGATTGATATAAACATGTATTACATCTTGCTAGAAGGGACATTCTAGACGACGATTTTTATCAAAATTATTATTTATGTAATTAAATTAATTTTATCTTATTTCCTTTAATTGACAGATGTGACTAATTTTTCCAGTGTTGAAGATGCATTCAGTCCTCTTCTGATTTTGAAGCTAAGAATGCTTAACAGAAATCCATTCCTGAGTGAATCCAACACCTTTTGGCCTCAGGGAAAGGCACATGTTCTGAAATTCTTTGAAGTTTATCCAAGAGACACTTGTAATACTTTTAAAGAGTAGCAATTAGTCTGCTTTTTTGGGAAAATAAGTGTATAGCTTTATGCTTCTAAAGAAGTGTACATGAGTCCTGCACGCTTCAGAAGATACTGATGAATTATGATAATTTTTTCTTATTCTGTAATTTTTTTGAGCATCTCAATGTCCTTAGACTTCTGTAATGCCTGCTGAGACTGGTCTGTCCCAAGAACATACATGTCTTGTAATCTTGTTACAGGAGTGTTACAGTAATATATCCACACTGTGAACTGGAATGATGCACGAATCATTCCAGTTGGCTGATGTTGAGTATCTTAAGCTAAGCAGGTCTAAAAGCCCTACCTTCTGGTCTAACGACTTCGTATGTACTTGAGCTCATACAGGGTTGTCTTATTTCTTCACTGCAGTCCAGCTGTCTGCTGTGGTATATGTCAGAATGCCTCAGATGACAGATTTAAAAAGGAGGAGGTAGGGTGAAAATTGTTTTGCATTTCTGCAAATGCACCGCAGAATAAAGCATTGTATTTCACTTCGACAAAATGAAAAATAACTGAGGGGCTGGCTGATGGCTTAGCAATACTCTTGCAATCACCTTAATTGTGTGCTGTGCTGTTCCCTTGAACTGAATATTCTTCTCTTGTTGTCCTCTCCATGCTAAGTCTCACCGTACAGCACTGTAGGAATAATAGTGAAGCAGTATGTACGCTTATGATGTACCAGATCTTACAACCACTACTCAGCCATAGTGCTGCTTATACCTACTGTCAAGTGTGCTCATGATTTCCTTGAAGACATTTACTAAGAAATATAAATTATAAGAAATAAATTGTCTTCATAAGAAATATAATTTTTTTACTAAGAAAAGATAGAGGCCAGAGTGGTGCCACCATTTCTTGAAGAGTTAAGATGGAGGTAGATTGAGTCAGAGAGCACAGGAACACCTTGACATTTTTCGTTCCTTGCCCTGTAGTAGATATTGATGGGTTACAAAAAGCAAGAGGTAGGCTGTAAAGCAAGCAGTTCATGAGCTGTATAAGATAAACAGTTAAGACAGCTGTATAAGATAAACAGTTAAGAGTTTAAAAATCCTTCAAAAGACGAGTCAAGACGCTGCAAAATCCCAGGGGTTTTCTTAACAGAATTTAAGCACATAGTATTCAACTATGTACTCAGTAGGTTGTTCTGGTTTTCTCAGTATGTTTCAAAAAGTAATGAAGGTTTGAGAACTATGTTCTGTTGTAGCTGTTGCAGCCTTATGAGTAGCCCAGGGCCAAACTGTGCTGTGGCAAGGAGTTCCCGCAGTGGGTTTCTTTACCTTAACCTGTAAGTGGCTGTGTTTAGACCTCAAGTAAAAGAAAAAACTTGTTCTTTAATAGCATTTTAGAATATGAAGGCTTTATCAGTCACAGTCCTTCCTATTGCTCATTCTAGTCTTCTGCTGTTTTCAACCTTTTAAAGTTCTGATTTAATGGAATTGCTGTCAGTCATCTGTTCAGAGTGGTGCAGGTCAGGTCAGGCCAAATCATTGTGCAGGAGTTGCTGGGCAAATAATTCTGTTCCTGCTAGTTCCATATTTTGTCATAACAGATATTTGTTTTATCTAATAAAAGTTGCATCCCTAACAATTACATAGCAACATTGTGAAGGTCAGGCTGTGGGCCTCCAGCATCAGCCAAATTATTCAAGTCTGCCAGCTCAAGCAGTCCAAGATACGCGTGTGTGCCTGGGTGCTACCCGGTGCTGCACTGAGCAGGCTGCACAGACAGGTGGGTGTATTTTAACAAATAATGAGGGGTCGGAGCCCTGTTATTTCTTTCTTGCTCTTCATTCTCTTGAAAAGTGGTCAGTTTATACCTGAATGAGGAAAAAATAAATAAAATCAGGTTGTACTTGAAGCCTGTATTCTACACCTCCTGTGATTGTATTTTTTCTGTTCCCAGTAAGGATGTTAGATCAGTGGGGCAAGAAATAGAATCAGAGTATGCACCAACTGCACCTGCTGTATACTGTCTTCTGGAACCTTGATTTCATAATGTTGTTAAAGTTTAACACACTCTTCTTTAAATAAAATAGCTTTAAGTTGCCAAGGGACATTGGGCTGCATATTTTGGAGTTCAGATACCAGAAATATTCTGCATATTAATAAGAAACAGACTCTTTAAAAATTATTAATTTTTTTTTGCAGCATTCATTCACAGAATTAGAAACAATTCATTTGTCTCTGTTTTACCAGGCTGATTATTTAAACAATTGCCTTTTTTTTTTGTAATGGTAAGGAACATGCAATAAGCCTGCAAGCTTTGGGGGGGGGGGAGGGGGGAGATGTCTTCCAGTGTATGGTGAACAATGGGAGTATGGAATAATCCTTTTAAATGTCTTAACATTTCCTTAGAGCTTTAGGCAGTGTTACATCTCAATACTTCTTTAAAGATAGATCAGTACCATAAAGATATATTGGTACCAGTTTCTTAAGAACTGCTCTGTAGGGGTAAAACGAAGCACTTCCACTGCTGTGTCTCGCTGAAGTGCAGCAAGTAAGGATGTGATGTGCTATAGATGGAACAGAAGGCAAACTGCAGACCATGGAACAGACAACCCTCTATAAATAGAGGACAAAGTGCTGTTGAAATGTTCGTTTTGGAAAGGCTTGGAATTTGACCAAAAGGCACAAACGAACAGAATAGTTCTTCTAAGAAATAGTAATGTCAAGGAAGAAGAACTTAGGAACCAGGAGAGACTAGAGTTAAGGAAATAATACAGTCAACTAATGGAAAGCAGAGAAAATAGGGAAAAAATACACCCCCAAGTAGTCACTTTTTCCAACCTTTACTTGGTTAGCTCTGATTTTCTTCATATATAACTTCTCTTCCCCTTGCGTATCTGGAAGGTGCAGGTGACAGGGAGGTGCTAGAACTGAGCAGAAGATTCTTACCTGGTACCTGCACAGCTGTAGCTGAATGCCTGAGAGTTGTGTTTCGACTAGATTGTCCAGGATACCTTTCTAGCTAATGGAGAGAAATAAGGTGGTTTACTGCATCCTAAACTGTGTCTGGAATATGTGAATGAATGCCCAAAGGTGCCTGTCTCCCTGCACTGACTGGAGAGGGAGGCTTCAAGCTGGGATGAGCTGAGTTCTGGACAACTGAAGATAGGTGAGCAAAAACCTGCCTCAGGTGCCTGTCTTCTTTCCCTGGAAGCACAAGGGGCAGTTCTTTTCCTAGAAGTTAACAAAAAGAATCAGAATGGTTTGGGTTGGAAGGACCCTAAAGATCATCCAGTTCCAACCCCCTGCCATAGGCAGGGATGCCACCCATTAGATCGGGTCGCCAGGGCCTCATGCAACCTGGTGTTGAAACCTCCAGGGATGGGGCATCCACAGCTGCTCTGGGCAACCTGGTCCAGTGCCTCACCACAGAGAGTGAAGAATTTCCTTCTAACATCTAATCTAAATCTCCCCTCTTTTAGTTTAAAGCCCTTCTCTTTGTCCTCTCATTATCTGCCTATGTAAAAAGTATAAAGAGATAAAAGTGGGAGAATTAAAGCATGGGTGTTTTATGGTTTTTGCTCATGCTGAAGAAGCAGAGCTTGCTGAGGTAGAGGCAGACCTGTTTACCTCTCTGTGGAGCATAGCAGCACAAAATTAAACGCTTCAGCGCAGTTTTTAGTACAGCAATGCTTAGCAGGAGTGTGTATTTTTGTAAGAGATCAGTGTGTTCCCAACAACGCACCAGAGGAGAAACAAAACAGTACCAGTGTGTGGCTGCTGCTGCAGTGGGGCTGGGGCAGAGCTGCCCCTCTACAACTCCCTGCGGTGAGGCTGGGGGAAACGTGCAAGTATGCATGTGGGCAGCTCCTGGCTGTGGGCTGAAAATACCTTGGGAAGTCTTGTGGTGGTTTCTGCTCCACTGCTAGCAGGCATACCCTGGGGTAACAGAACAGGATAGCGGGGACAGAAGGGTAGCAACAATTTCCCTTTTCGCTTCCCTTAAATTAATGCGCAAACAGCACAGATGGGATAAATGAGGCAGAAGAAGAAATCCAGCGTACGTTTCCTGTAGAGCTACTAAAACAAAAACATTATTTATGGAATAGGACAGTGACCAAAAGGCATTTCAACGTCTATCGTAATTTCTGTTTTGGGCAGAATTCTAGGTTGTGCTGGAGCTGCTTGGTTTGACACTTGATATTTGTCAGATGTGGTAACTTATAACTAAAAACCCAAGGAGAAAGTATGACTGAATTGCTGAGAGGTTAGTAGACAAACAACTTTCTTAAACTGCTCATTAGTTTTACTTAAGCCACCACTGATTTCTAAAAGCAATCTGCTTGCCTGATTCTTCATTCAGATCCCTGCATCCCTTATAATACTATTAAGCTTTCATTATAAGTGTACTAGGTAGCACTAACTAGATAAAGAGTTTTCCAAATACATTCCAGGTGAATGTTGCTGTCTTACTTGCAGTGAAAATGGTAACTGATACTATGCTTCTGCACTTCAGGATGTTCTAAAGTTGTCCTTAAAAAGATGGTGTGCTATCAACTTCGGTGGCCGTATGGCAGTACCCTGTACATTAACCTCACTTCTGTGCGGAGTCATCGCTGCCACCACCAAAAAATCTAGCAAGAGAAAACCTAAAGAAGTGTTTGTTTTTTTTATAAATGGCATTGTTGAAATCCACATGGGAAGAAACATTACAACTGAGCAGAATTATTTTTTACAGGATTTATTAATAGTAGAAATAAAAATAAATTGTTACAGATAATTGCTGCCATTTGTAAATTGCTGTGTAATCTTTATCCAGAGTATGCAGATCTGCCTGGGATCAAAGTCAAGATTTGATCTGGAATCAGAAGTCAATCTTTGTTGTCCTGATTGTAGAGATACCCTGAAATAAAATGAATAATGTTTCTTCAGCAAGAAAAGATTTTTAACAGTTCAAAATGCTTTTCCCTTCTGTTTTTTACTTTTACCTCCTCGTGTTCGTATCAGTGTGTATAGCACAGGCTTACCTTTAGTCGTAAGGGGCTGAGGAGGAGCTAACGTGAACCGAACAAGAACTGCCCCTGCTTATGCTGTCACTGAAGATGTGGTGGTAAGCAGGCTGGGGTCAGTGGTCTGAACTGCACATTAAAGAGGTTTCAAACACATCCTTATTCCTTGCATAATTTATTCCTTGGGTTTTTTTAAGAATAAATTATTCAAAGAACCAGCTGAAGTTCAACTCTTACTTCCCGGGGTAGGTACATTTTTAAAATCTCATGAAGATGATGAAGTGCTTTAAAAGTACGTTCTCCTTTCCTCTGTTAGTCCCTGATGCACCAAGCTCATCATTTCCTACCAAGTAAAGGTGTGCCTGTGATCATGGAGTAGATGTGTTCCAAAATGCCTATTTCAGCAATTCCTTGGATTCCTACTGAAGAAGGAATTTGACATTTCCACATTTTCATGATGTCAGTTTTCACATTGGACTTGGTGCTGGCCCTGCCTTCTTTGTAGCCCACAGGCCTGAGGAAGCAGCTATCTGTACTCAGGGGAAAAAAAGCCCCAATGAAAAATGTCAACAGGGCTTTGGCTGAAGGACAGAATACCTCAAAGGATCATCCATTGTAATCTGAGGATAGGGCCCAGGAACAAAGAAGTAAATTCACTCAAGAGCAATGCTGCTGAAATTCAGGCATTTGCCTAGATGGGGCTGAGCACTCCCATGTCCAGAACCGACAGCATTTAATCCTGTGGGTAACCTCATTGACTTGATGGACTTTCTGAAAATGCTTCGGAAGGCAAAGGGTGATGGTAGAACTTACTTCAGAAGATTCAATTTTACATCTCCTTTTTGTGCCATATGCTAGGGATGTATGTACACGGAAAGCTTAATGCCTGAGGAAGATGTTGACTCGGTATTTTGTGTCTGAATATACAGGTAGATAACTAGTGGTGTATTAAAAGTAGGAGCAAGCCCTCAACTTCCATGCAGTCGGTCCCGTGGGTTACTGCTTTATGTAATTCACTTTAAAGACTGGGAACTGCAGAACTGGTTACAAATATGGGAAATAAAATAATTCCACTTTCCAGTTAGAGTTTATCCCAGACACAAACTTTTAAAGAGTTAGAAATGTTGGGATTTCAGGATCTGTGCACTTCTTGCATCTGTTTTAGCTAAGCATTTTTGATGCTCTGAAAACATGTTCTGAAAAGCTGCTTTATTTTGCGTAGATACAGGCTGTGTATAAGGACATCACCCACTCTCCATGGACAGCAGAAGGAGCCCCACTATAGGTTTTGGATAGGGAAGTAATAAAATTTCATAGCCCAATTAAAGTTTTCAGGATGTGGATTGTCTTTACATCAGCATAAATTTGCAGGCACTGAGGCTGAAAACCTTTAAATGATGACATTTTGTCAGGCACTTGTGTAACCTCTCCCCTCTTCAGAACATCACAGATTAAATGTGAGGTTTGTAGCAGCTGCCTGTGTGCCTTGCAGTAGGCGTGTACAGCTGAATGATCCGTTAGGGCCTGAGCAGTTGGGTGCCCCAGACGAAGGAGGCAGGTACCTCAGGAATTCTTCCACCTCACCGACGTCTGCGCCAGCAGGGCATGGGCAGCCCAACGCCTCCCGCTCCAACCAAGGCAAGCAATGGCTGCACGGCCTCTGCAGCTCCTCAGGCTGAGCATATCCATTGCGATCAAAGAAACTGCACGGCTGTATTTAACTCCAGCGGGCACCAGTTTCCTGCTGTGTGTATCAGACTTCGGTAGAGCTGCTCCGTTAGGGGAGGCACATGGAGGTTTCCACAGGCATCCTGTTCCTTTTTTCAGCTAACGCGTCAGTTTTACGCAGATTTAACCAGGATAACTGGTGAAGACTTCTAACACTATGACGTTCCTTTATTAATTTTTTTCAAGTTTGATTTATTTTGTTAATTAAAACTGTGTATTTCTCATAGGTTTAGATAAGATACTGCGATCTAATATTGCAAAGACTAATTTCCCTTTCATGGCTTCAGGATCATGATGAACAACTGCAGTCTGCAGACACTGGGCTGAATGCCCTAAGGGCAGCACCACATTTTCTGCAGACGTTACCTGTCTCGCTTGACTTGACTCTTCTCATTTGATTTTTGCTTACTTGACATTTTTCTTCTAATGCGAAAATGTCATTATATACTAATTTAATTCTGCTGCAGCAAAAGCTTTATTGAATACCCTAAACCTTTAAGCCTTTTCTATCAAATATCTCTGCTGTTTGTATTATCTAGCAGCTTGTGAATCAGCATGAAAAGTTATTCATATGCTCAAATTTTCTGTATTAAAGTTACCTAAGTACATATTCAGTATCTTAAAAATGCCTTTAAAAAGACTATTACATCGAGTAATATATATAATAATTTGAGTAATTTTTTCATTTATCAACTAATTTTCTAATTTTGGCCTGCTATATTTGGTAAAATTTGTTTCAGATTTCTGGATTCCTGGTGTAACACCTGGATTTCTCTTTAGATTCTCAGCAAAATACATCAGTTATAAAAAGCTACAGCGAAGTTACATCACAAACCAGAGCTGGGCAGCCTCTGGTCCTTACCAGCAGAAAATAACTGCATGATCTGATGTTAGGAGGGCTGGGAAGAAGCCGCATCCAAGGGCATTAGCTGCATTTACCTTGTTGACTGACGTGAGTTGCAATACCATGGGCAGCATCTTCTCTACAAGTTCTCAGGGAAGACTGCCTGGCCTGTAGTTGGCACTCACCCATTTTAGTTAGGGGTGAAATGATTGGGGGTTTCCAGACTTAACAGAACTTCAGGGTTCAAGCAGTTTTTTTAATTGAAACCAATTCAGATTATTTTTAGTTCACTCCTTAATATGTCTGCAAAGTAACTGGTTTCCTTAATTTGCCATTTTTGTTTTCCACATGGCTAGTTATTTTTAACAAGCTCTATTAGATAACGATCGGATACAAATTATCTCCCCATTGCTGCCATATACAAATTGCATCTTCCTACTACTTGCTAAAGAATATGCTAATTTAGTGCAGCCCCACTTTCTGCATCGTGACTGGCAGCTTTGCCCTCCTTGCCCGCTATCAGAGCTGTTTGGCCACTGGAGTTTCATTTGTTCCAAGTCCATACAAGGCATTTTGCCAGTCGTCTTTATCCCCACAGATGGAAGGATTTTGGTCCATACCTAGCATGTAGCTTTAGGCATACTGTTGAACTTCAGCAGCAGAGACTTATGCCAAAACCAGTATTTTCTAATACAAATTCAGCATAATCAGAAACTATTCAGTCACTGATATCCTCTATTCAGAGGTGAGTAGCTCGGTGCAATCAAGTTAGTATCGCAGACCACGACATTATTACACCCAGGGTACAGCAGAATATACAGCAGCATCTAGAGAGATCTCAGCCACAGCGCTAATGATGTACAAACGCAGATGGTTTGCAAACACGTGCAGTGCCTTAGCCTTACTGATGTTTCCATTTTTTTAGTATGACTGTGTAGGGCAATCCAATTCAGAAAGTGCATCAGGGTTTACAGGGCCAGGGACACAACTAGCGGGTAGGCCACAGCTTCCCTGCACAACCCGTGTCTGGCTACCATTACAGTATTTTCTTTTCTTACGCCTAATTAGAATTTCCATTGTTCAAACGTGTCCTTTGCCTCTCATGTTGCCACTTCTCTGTACCCTCATTAGGAAAGTGAAGAGAAGAATGTTTCTTCAATAATGTTCTCAAATGAGACAAAGTCAAATACAAATACAAAATCTGTCTAAACTGTCTGAAACAAGTGGAAATCCCTTACAATGTATCTGGGAGGATTTGTTTGCAACTTTATCCTTTACTGTAGGACTTCTAATTACTAACTTTCTCTGGAACAAGACAAAATGCGTATTACTTCAAACCTTTGTCAGCTTAGATTGTTTTGTGATAATGTTAGATACCAGAGTTGCTTGCACATCTTTTTAACACTACGTCAGTCGAAGTACTCAGAGAATGTGAATTCAATAAATTATATTTATTATTCAGGTTTGAAGTTGTAGTTTCACTGTGGCAGAAGAGGCTAGGATAATCCAGGTAGCAGCAAAATCTAGATGATACATGCAGGCAGCAAAAACTAGAGTCACACTAATAACCCTGCATGAACAGTGCCCAGCACTACAGATTGCCAGGCAACTGCTTTCTGCCCTCCCCAGCCCCACAGGTTCCTTACCTTTGTCCCGCACTGCCCGAGCCAGGAAACCCCATGGTGAGCTGGGACAGAGCTGCTGGATGGACTGGAAGGACTTCACTGATTGCTCACAACTTCCAAGATCTGGGCAGTTCAGTTATAGCAAGTGTGCAGCCCCAGTTGCTGGAAATCCTGAAGAAAAAGCTGTTAGACATGTGCAGATGAGATCTGCAACGGGAGAGACTGTGAGTTTATGGATGCCAACGCTGTGCAGTAGTTCATAGCCAGTATACAGCAAACCCGACTGACCGGGGACATCCAGTACTGGGCACGTACTAGACATGGGTGCATGTAGAAGTTGAGGAGAGTCCCTCTCAGCTGTGCCAAATTTCATGCACTTCTGTCAGGAAAATCTCTGGGACACAGCAGTCCTACTGCAGGAAGCAATGCATATGCTTCCGGGTCAAGCTGGTTCTGACGGCGACAAAAATATTTTTCACAAGTGCTACATAAGGTAGCACCAATAGTGATCAATGTTTTTGACTGTTGTCTGTATTTCTCATGTATATTTGGATTCTAATTTTTGAGAAATGTTGCAAGAATGTTTCCCTTCTCATCTTCTTCACTTCAGCCACTTCTAATCCTCTGAGCTGAAACTATGCCAAAATATGCATGTATATGCTATACTCAAAGGGTGATTACGAGTTCCTCAACAGTGAAAAGGGATGAATTTCTATGCCATTATCTTTGATGCTATATTACTATTAAAAATAGCTTTATAACTAGCTCAGCAAAGCACTGGTTTTATTAGTTTTCTTTCAATCTTGTTGTTCCAGAAACATATGCTTTGGCATCCATGAGAAAATATGCCCATGTCTGGAAATAAAAGCCAGAAAATCTCCGTTTGTATATGCCCATGTGCAAACACCAGACAGCAAAAGCCCCTGAAGATTATACTCTGGTTCTGCAACATCTTTTCTGTGATATTTTCTTCTAACAATGAAGAATGTCATCAGCTCAAGTCCTCTGGATGCTGAGTCCTTCCAGTATCTGGTTCCGTTTACACTGAAGTTAGCCTGATGCCCAAAGCAATTCATGCCCAGCAGCATCTGCCCACGAAGGCTGCCTGCCCCCTGTGAGCACACAAGAAGTCACTGACCGTACAAGGCAAGCGCATGTGAGGAAACATCCACGCATTTGCACGTGTGGATGCCAAGCTCGAGGCAGGTAAGCTCCTTTTGCTCCCACACTTGCTGTCTTGCCTGGCAGGCACCTACCAATGGTTATCGGTGCCCACGCGGTGCCTGCTGCTCCGTGTGATGGTTGGTAGGGACAAGCCCATCCTCTCCCTGAGAATGCAGAGCTGTTCTCAGGAGGACTCTCCCCTGTGGTGCATTGTGAAACTTGTTTTTTTCTGAGCTGCCCCAAGGGCAGCAGGCTGCCAAGGCATATGGCTTTGCTGGGCCTGCGTACTGTTTGGTTCTGTGCTCACTGGCGGTTGTGGTTTGGGACGCTAGATCAGAGAGACAGTTCATAATTATGTGAGGGCATTGAGTATGGAGGCTGAACACAGAGCGTGTGATAAATCTGGCAAGGGAGATGAATGCTGCGACTGCTTTCTCATCCATCAACACTTCAGGAGCAGCAGAACAAGACGCAGCATGGTAGGTGGGATTATACAGCCTTGCTGACGTGGGATGGTCAACAATGGCTCCACAGTGTCTGAAGGACATCATGGCTGTAAGGGAAGTACTCCAGTCTTCCAGGGCCATGGTACATGACTGAAGAAATCAATTCCAGTACTGAAACAGGCGCTGGGCAATCTCACTTTGCAGTTCCAGTTCATTTAGAAGATTTGGGGGGGAGGGAGGGGTTGGCAAGTGCATGTGGAACACAAAAGCAAAATGATACCAGCCTGAAAAGCACCTGGATGTTAAGATTGCAAAGGCATGTAGATATATATCCATGACTTGCTGGGTCATGGTCCACAACTGGAAAACCAGAGGCCAGTATTTTTGCATGGGGCAGAGCCTACATACTGATGGATCCCTTAAGCAAGCAATGCTCCCTCGTAAGTACTGTAGAATTAAGGTTAAAGCAGGCAAGGGAAATTAGGGATACCATATGTGCTCAAATCCATGCCACGCCTAGCAACTGAGTTATTGCTCCCTGCAAACACATGTGCTGCTTTGTGTGCTGTGAACTGCTGTTAGACATTTTACATTGATAGGTTACAGATCTGAAGTGCCTCTTTTGCCTTCTGGGGTTGTTCGGTTTGGTTGTGGGTTTGTGTTTTTTTGTTTGTTTTGTTTTGTTTTTTTGAACACTCCTGGGATGTTAATCTTCATAGGCTATTTTGTGCCTAATTAATTGTAAGGACTTAGGTAGCTGAGGGCTTTTATTTTCCTTTACAGAATAAAATATAAATTAAAATGTAAATATTTCCAATTGCTGGCTTGGGGACATGGGGATCTGTATCACTGAACTGTGTAGATTACTCACTGTTTTCAACTGCATCAATAATAATACGTCAGCACAGCTGCTCCTTCTCATTTCCATACAATTAAATGGACAATATATGGACAATATCAAGTGTTAAAGACCTGGATGAATTGTACTAATGTTTCCAAGAAGGTTAAAATAGCCACAGTAGTTAGAGCAGCTGATTGATAATATGTTAACAGTCCCTATCAAAGAGACTGCAACCTGCATTAAAAATAAAATAAAATAAAAATGCAGGAATTTCATTTATCTCCTTGCCTCTCCTCATTTCCTCTCTCTTTAATATCTTTACTTGGGCATGCAATGCAGGACTGGCTGGAGACTACCTGGAGGATAAATGTTTCTGCCTTCACTACCTTGAGCCATCCACCTCCCTGGAATTACCTTCACTTTATGGTAACAAAATAAGGAAGGCTAAATTAACTCCCTTCTGAGCACTTGCAAAGGAATCTAACAGTGAAGGACGTGCATCTCTCCAGCACAACACGAGGTCTGACCCACAGTGGGGCAGAGGGGAGCTGCATACCCATAACTATAGAATCACAGACCCACAAGAGAACATGCTGGAAGTAGTTTAGGCTGGCTGTGAACCAGTGTTGCAGTTCCTCACCTTGACTCTCTCCTTTTTTTTTATTCTCCGTGAAATTCTCTGCTGTGTTCTCCCTGCATTTCTCCACCTTGAAATGGCCTCTGTCTTTTGCCTCTGTGGCAGTATCTTCCACAGCCCTCTCTGTCCTTTCTCCAGGGGAACAGCAGTATGTTTGGGTTCCTGCAGCATAGCTTATTATCCTGCAGATCCTAGAGCTCCTTGCAATGCCCATCCATGTAGAACTCCTTAATAAGCACACAAGAAATGGAGTCCCTCCCATACTTCTGTATGCCAAGATGTAGCATTAACACTTTTCTTGTTCTTAATATACCAATTGTTTGAAGGCTGATGCACAGAAACAGCAACACAATTGATCATAACTGAATGCTTTGAGCATCTGTAAGATCACATTAGCATTTTTCCTTTTTTTTTCTTTAATGCCACTCCAATATTCCCTGCCAGAGGGCATAACGTGATATTGTAGGGGTCAGAATGCCTCCCTGGGAAGTGGGAAATGTGAGCTTTAGGTCCTCTTCAGCCTGAAGAATTTGAAGCTGTACTTCTCAATAAAATGCCTAATCATGCTACAAAATAGGCTACAATAGTGTTGTTCTCCATCTGTCCTGCTGAAGCAGAGCCAATGTGCAGCAAAGAGTGCAAGATTAATGGGACCAAGGAGAGGGGATAAGCAACAGAGATACTCCATGTAGCACAGTGAGATGGGGACTACCAGGCGTTTATGAGTCCTGGAGATTTTGCTCCTTGCTCTGAAAGATATTTGTGTGTTTTAGCTTGTGATGCTTGAATAAGCAGGACTAGCAGCAGGAATCATGTCTCTTACACTTTCACTCAAGTTTAATGAGGGGAAAAAAAAAAAAAAAAAAAAAGCCATCATCACCTCATCTGCACTTCCTTGTTCATTTGCATTATGAGTCTACTTCACCTTTAAATGCTCCTGGCTACACTGAGCAGGAATTATGACAGCCTTCCATGTGATGGCTAATACCACTGCCTGGCAGGATGGAGCATTTTCCTTGCAAGCTTCAGAATGGAGTTTGGAAAAATGTTGCTGATTGCAGTCTGTGTTGAGCAAAGCAGGTAAGCGAGAGCTTGGCTTTCTTATGTCAGATTTTGAAATTTTGAAGCAGGAGAATACAACAAGAAACAAGCTATCTTGTGGTAACAGAAAAAAAATAAATAAACTAAAAAAATAAAAAGACACCAACAACTAAATGGCCAATACATTTTTGTCTCTAGTCTCTTCTGAAGTAATATGAATTGCTGGAAATAAATTCAAATGAATTTTTAATATATTTTTTTTTCTTGGTGTTAGTATCTCTGTTTCAGTGGGTTCTGTCTAAATGTATCATCAATCTCATGTTGGTAAGTTCATTTCGAGGTCCCACGCACCAACTTTTCTAATACTCTGTACATTTCTTGCAACGAGCAACCTGTATGTAGCTATGGTTGCTGCTACAGAAATGTTTCAGTACCTTGCAAAAGGCAAACCTCTGGGCTTTGCCAATGTATTCAGCTGCAGTATTTGTTGCCAGAAAACATCCACATTTGGACACTGGGCAGCCTTTTGGCTTGCGCCACTGTAAGCCCCCTTGACTCCACAATGATCGACATTATAATAATACTACAATAGAAGCATGGGGTCGCCACTGCATAAAGTCCCATGTCACAGGACACAAAAGTATTCGTCACATTTTTTTGGTTGTTTTGGATAATTAGTTGGGAAGTCTTTGGGAAATGAAATGTTTTTAGTTTTGTGCATGTAAAATAGCTTTTAAGATAGCGACCAAAGTATATTATGTCTGACTCTTCTCCTTTAGATTGGAGAATTGTGACATAATTGGTTGACAGTTATGATGCTTATTGATAAAGAAACACACCAGTAAGTGGCTGATAACACCTTAATTGGCTAATGAAGGAAAGGAAAAAGGGAAGGGAAGGGAAAGGGAAAGGGAAAGGGAAAGGGAAAGGGAAAGGGAAAGGGAAAGGGAAAGGGAA
>NC_048893.1:21043343-21049651 GCF_011077185.1 Oxyura jamaicensis
AGAATAGAATAGAATAGAATAGAATAGAATAGAATAGAATAGAATAGTTCACTTGGAAGGGACCTAAAAAGATCATCAAGTCCAACTGCGTGACCACTTCAGGACTAACCAAAAGTTAAAGCATATTAATGAGGGCATTATCCAAATGCCGGTTGAACACTGACAGGCACGGAGCATCAGCCACCTTGTATGAAAGCCTGTTGCAGTGTTTGAGCACTCACACAGTAAAGAAATTTTTCCTAATGTCCAGTCTGAGCCTCCCCTGGTGGAGCTTTGTCCCGTTCCTTTGTATTCTGTCACTGGCGACCAAGGAGCAGAGACCAGCACCTCCCTCTGTACTTCCTCTCCTCAGGAGGTTGCAGAGAGTAATGAGGTCACCTCTCAGCCTCCTTTTCTCTAGACTAGACAACCCAAGTGTCCTCAGCCTCTCCTCATAGGGCATGCCTTCTAGCCCTTTTTCCAGCTTTGTTGCCTTCCTCTGGACACTTTCAAGTATCTTAACATCATTTTCATATTGTGGAGCCCATGCACATCATATTCAAGGGGAGTCCACACCAATGCTAAATATAGTGGGAGAATCACCTCTTTTGACTGGCTGGCTATGCTGTGTTTAATGTGCCCCAGATTGCAGTTTTCCCTCCTGGCTGCTGGGCACACTGCTGACTCATATTGAGCCCTCTGTCAACCAGCATCCCTGCAGAGCTGGAAATATCAGTGAATATATCAGAATATATAAATATCAGTGATAGGAGAGCATATGGACAAGCTTTACAAGTTTTACTCTGATGGCTACCACTTTCTCATGTCTAGGGTTGTGGGACCCATGGTGACATCCCTGTGCCTTCAGGAACCCAGAGGTGTCACCCACTCAGACAGCCAGGGAGGAACCTGACTAGGCCACATCTGCTATTCCTTTCCTGAATATCACCTTTTTGCCTTCCCTGTCTTCTTTCTTCTTTTTTTTTCTCATCTGGGTGTTTATAACTTCTCTACAGTGAGAGACTGGTGTAGCTGGCTAAGCCTGCATACTTTGCAATTTTATTCTAAGCCTATGGCCAAATATGCAACTGAAAGAAAAACTCCAAGCATCCTGCTGCTTGCTTACATCTGTGACTGATAAGGCTATGCATCTATCTGCCGTTCTTTAGTAGAGAGCTAGCACCAGAAACAGAGGCTACATTTATTAGCCCTTGCTTTTATTTGACTTATTCTAATTTGTATTCAAGAAAGCCTGATCAGACTCCAGCTGAAGAAAAACAACAACTCCTCCCAGTTAATCTCTAAGATTTTCTCTCCTTTCTTTTCCCCTTGCCCACTCTCTCGTCTCCTGACAAAGGCTCTTACTTTTAACACCATCTCAAGTGTTGCCAAGTGGAGAAAGTGTTGGCCCTTTAAATAATCTGAAATTAAAAGAAAGGGTAAAAGGAGCAGTTCCCAAATGAAAGCTTCTATTGATGCTTTTAAGTGCTTAACTGGGTGGTCTTTTATTTATTTATGTTTTAAATCCTTAGTTTAAAAGTTTTAATGATGCTATTTCTGCTACAGGAAAAAGTCCTCTTGAAATCTCTGCACTTAAAACTTCAAGCATCATCTGTTTGTTTGTCTCTACACAGACAGCTTCATGTCAGTATGTTTGTACTCTGGACCAGTTAAGACTCAGGAAATGAACATGGTTTATCTTTATTGAGAGCCTGCTGGCTTGTTACCTGGGAGGTTCAGAAGCTTATTGACTTCTTTTCTCCCTCACCCCAGACCTGTGTCATGCAGGACTTTTTAGCCTCCAAAACCCCACACTTAGTCCTTTCAGCTTACTATTGCAGAGTGAAGGTCTCTCAGGTGCAGCTCATCTTTCCCGTCATGCACTAAAATGGAGAATGTGGGAGGAGAAAAAGACAACTGCACAAAACAAAAAAGCATGGAAGTGTGGGAAAGTTCCTTTCTGAGTAGGAATTCTGATGGGCTGCTGGTTCTGTGTAAGGTCAAAGTCAAGGAAAAAGTGCCAGTGTAAAGACTTCACTCTCCTCCTCCAATCAATCAGTAAAACTTACAATGATCTACTAGGAAGGCCTCTCCTGCTCCACTCCCCTGGTCACATCCCTCTCTAAAGGACAGCAGACACCACCACTGTAAGAGTCACCCATTGGGATCAATAGGGCTCATCATACTTCTTCACAGCTGTCATTATGGTCCACTGGCATTGTTACATGAATGAAAAGAAAAAATCTGATTCTTAATCCAGCCCTCTTATCTTGTCAGATTTCCCTTCTCATTGACTGTTCTCTAAAGTAGAGCATGCACAACCACAATTGCCTGCCAGCCTCTAAGGTACCACTGTGTGGAGATAAACAGTGAAAGTGCTTTGGGGTGTATACACTTGGTGCAATAGCAGGTTGTGTACAGAAATACCATCTAGCCAGAGCCACAGCAGGCCCAGCACTGAAAGTGGCGTAACTAGCTCAGAGCAGTAACGAGAGAGCCGTGCTGTAGGGAGGTTCAGACTCATGCCACCAAATGATTCACCTCCAAATGATTCACCTCTGTAGGGATTTCTGGCTCTACTCAAATAAGCAACCTTTGTTCATATCCTAGACTGTACAGGTGCTCATCTCAGGACTCCTTTGTAACTATTTGGAGTAGCAGATAATTGAAGATGTATTTTATCAGGCCTCAGAGAAAGGAGAAGATGACACAAATAGATTCAGGATAATTTAAAGCAGTATCAGTCTTTTGGAGAAGGCCCTGCACATACCATGTGTTTGTATTTCAAATTTCTGCTAGAGAAATATAGAAATAATGTGTCTCTTACTGGAACTACCACTGATTATGTCTGAAACCTCCCAGTCTTCAAAAGTCCTGAAGGAATCTGAATCCCACAGCTGCACCATTTCTCATGTGTATCTCCCAAGGTGTACAGCAGGCTGTTCTTCATAGGGTTTCCTGGGGGTGTCATTCTGGATTCCTGTAGCCCATTTCTCCTGGCTTGCCATGAGGCTGAAGCCTGTGCATTGGTGAGAGTGACTTTGAGAGTTAGGGCCTTCTCACGAATGCTCTCCTGCCTCATGCTGGCTAGGGAAGAAGACCTTTTTTCTTTTAGAATCTCATTTTTCATTGATGTTGGCATACCGAATATATACCTACTGAAGCATTTCACTTCATGTATTCTTCATCATTTTCTCACACTCTTATTTTATTTCTTGATTCATTATATTCCTTTTTTTTCTGTCACCCACCTGCAGATGTAGGTAGATGGCTGCTATTCGAGGTGGGCTTTACGGCTCTTTAAAGGACATCAGACAGGACATCTACTAGTGCCCAATAACCCTACAGATGCTCTGTGCAGGACATGAAAATATGAAGTATGTATAATCTACCTCCAACTTCAGGCTCTTGATAAAGCTTGTTCTTTATACGAAATGGATGCCCTAGAGAAACGTGAAGGCCAGACTCAACTTTGAGGGCAGAAGTAACCAGCATTTGCAGTTAACCTCCCTAACCATGTGTGAAAACGCTATTGTGATTTCAAAGTCTCATTAAGTAGTAAACATAGAGCATGCCAAAAGTGATTTTGCAGTTAATAAAAATATTCATCCATTTAAATAATCAGACTGTAGTCTCATTACAGCTGTATTGCATGACACATTATTTGTAGAGAAGAGATCTTAATCACCCACTTCAGTAAAATTTATAGGGAAACCAGCCTTAGTGAGTGAGTTAATTTCAAAGAATAACATGTTTGGTCTTGGACTATTCTTTCACAGCTGAAAAGAAAATCAAAGTGTTTTGAAAATTATTCTGAAAGAACAGAAAATTATAAACAACACAGACTGAATGACTTTTAACTGCCCCATTGAAAAAAAAAAAAAAAGGAAAAGAGAGAATTCACAGAACAGATCCTGCCTCCAGTGAGAGAAACTGCTGTACAGACATCCCCCAACATAGGAATCTGACACCAGAGATTTAAGGAACAAAAACTCAGAGAGATTTTCAAACCTTCCAGATGGAAGATTTTACCCTTTTACCCGAAGATCCTTTTACCCAAGAGACAGTGTTGACATCGCTAATGAGAGATGGCAAATATTTTTTTAACTCTCTCTGTGGTCTTCTGCGCTGTTGTAAACAACGTACCTAATAATAGAGGAAATAAAGTCTTTGATGTCGTTACTGTCTGGGGGGGATTTTGGATGACTGATGTCACATGTTAGCAACAGATACTTCTACATTAATATCTATAGATTTGTGGACTTAAAAAGAAATCTTTTGATTTTCTCTATAGTACAGGCCAGGGAGTGCTATCTAAACAAAATGACATGTTCTGGCCACAGGCTTGTCCTGAGAGCTCCTGACGTGGGTGTTTGCCAGAGGAGGACTTTAACCTCCACTCCTGGTGCAGAACAGGGCACATACTACTGGCTCAGTGAGGAGCTTGCTTACCAAGTGATAGACACATTTTAGAGTTCCCAGCTATTACTCTGTTAACTCAGTTGCTTAAGACTGATTCTTGGGGTTGAAAGTGTCTGGTTCTTTCCCATTAATGATATGAGCATGTAAGGGCCATAGAATTTAAAACTCCCAGCTTTGTCACAACTTTGCTAATTGGCTTCCTACAAAGTAAGCAGGAATGAGAGAACCTGGGGTGTTCAACAAGAAAATATATATATATATATGTATATATATATTTTATTTTTTTTTGAAAGGCATGCATTGGACCTTGGAAGTCAATAGGATGCATGAGTCCAAGTCTCTAAGGAACCTCATTCCTAAAAGTGTACTTAGCAGTACAACTGCAAAGTAGAGGGGTGTAATGCTGTCCTGAAGTCCCTTCCAGCCTGAATTATCCAATGATCCTATGAAATGAGTGGTGCCAGTATGACCAAGAGATACGTGGTAATAAGGATACATGAGGTACATAGACTTTGTGAGTAGGTGGGCTGTGTGGGGAGATGGGGCTGTGGGGGGGGAAAAAATGAGGGCTGTTAAAGGAGAGTAGCTGTTGAGGCAACAAGGGAGAAGTCACAATAAAAAATGCTAGAAAAACTCACCTCCAGAAGTTCAGTAAAGCTGCTTGGGATCCAAGGGCATGAATCCAGGTTTTGCTAGAAATCTGGGTAATGTTATGCAGGTGGAGCTGATCAAGAGACTGACCTCAGAAGAAAATTCATGAAATAGAACCTGGTGATTTTTGGGTGTAAGACAGTGCAGGAACTTGTGCTCACTTGAGGTATCTTTCCTGCCTGTAGGCCTCTTGTTTTCCAGGCAGCCCTCAGCAGCAGCTCTCCCTCTTATCCTGTCTAAGACAACAGGAAGCTACTCTCCGGACAAAGCAAAGGGGAAGGCCACAAGGGAAACCGTTCAGTTCCTCTGAGCTGGAGATCAGGATTGTCACTAGCTCTCGGGACTGCTTTCACCACAGCCGTAGCAGAAGGCTAGAGGAAATGCCATTGGATTTGGAGTTGTTTCCAACCACAAGCTCTGTTTCTTCTCTTCGGTTGTTGGTGAGATGCACCATTATGGTGGCTTCCAAAGAAGATACAAAGGTATGGTGGTGTGTGAGGTGCACTGAAAATCAGGGTCAGGGTGCCTAGGGGGCCTGAGGTGCCCCACAGAGCCATTCACTCAGCAAAGCTATCCTGTTGTAATAAGTAGTCACTGAGGGGAGAAGGGAGACCCAGCAGGTACCAGCTCTGAAGAGTCTCCAGTGCAGCAAGCTGGATTCCAGTGACAAATGTGGTGGACTTGAGTTGTACAAAATCTGCCTTAAAAAGTCATGTTCACTTTTTCCACCTGCCCCTGGCAGCTCTCCTGTGCTTTTGACAAATGACTTACCTCAGCCCGTCCTGTTCTTGCAGACACTGAGACAGCTTTATATTCAAACAGCCAGCCTGCTGCTTTTTAACCAGTATTTCTTGAAAAAAAACAAACAACAACAACAAAAAAAACCACCTTGCCTTAAGAGCTGTTTTGGGCAAATGCCTTTTCTGCCTTGTCTTGCAGATACGTCTATATTTGTCCCATCAGAGAGCACAAGCAAAAGGTTTTGACATCATTCTTGTCAAAACAGTGGATACAAACTTTGGATCAACAGGAAAGTGGGGATGGGAAACCAAAGCCTGGGGGTGCTGAGCATGACGTGCCCTGCGTGTGTCCAAGCACAACACAGCTGCACCTTCACTGGGCACAAGGCAAAGACTACACAGCTGGACAGAATACGTGTTTATTGGGCATGGGGTGTGCAGCTTATGTCACCAAAGGGTCTGCATATTTTATTTTATTTTATTTTATTTTATTTTATTTTATTTTATTTTATTTTA
>NC_048893.1:21049661-21224204 GCF_011077185.1 Oxyura jamaicensis
TATTTTATTTTATTTTATTTTATTTTATTTTATTTTATTTTATTTTAATTTTGTTTTATTTTATTTTATTTTATTTATATAGTTACCTGCAGAAAGATGTTTAGTTCTAAGATCTTTATATATTTTAAACAACAAAAGACAGAAAGACTCGTGAATACGTCCAAGAGCTAAAGCAAAAAAGCTATGACCACACTAAGAAAAAAATATACCTTCTCACTCCCCAAAGCACTTAGGAGTGGACTCACAAATATTCATGGATTTTACTGTCTTCTGTGCAATAACACTAAGTCTACATTTGCTTCTGAAAAATATTCTAGATGTGTGGCATGGAGGTTAAATTTTAACTAGGCTCTTTCATGATATAGCTGTTCGCTTTCTCATTTATGTCTTGAATAAGTGTTGATAAATGTTCACATTTGCAATAAAATTCAGAGGCAAAGAGGGTTTCATCTAAGTTTTGCAGTGACCATATCTAGGGACTATTAATATTGATCATCACAATCTAATTCAAAGAGCAAAACTCAGGGATGATAAAGCCTTGGGCAAAATTGTTGTAATTTACTGTTATGGGGAAAACTTTATGGTTAGTTGCTTAGATTAAAAATCTCTGAGAGTTTTCCACAGGAAAGTTTTATTAAAGGCATGCCAAGTTAAATATAGTTATACAACACTCTCTGCTCACATATATAGATACGTATATATTTATGTACCTGTAAAATCAAATTTCGTTGCCCAAGTTAAATGACATTTTAGACTACTTAAAGTGGGAAAAACCTATAAAATATCATATAATTTCTTGTATCAGTTGTCTCACTTTTTTTTCCTAACATCTTTTAGCTCGTTCATCTCAACCAAATGCTTTCTCCTCCCCCAGAGTCCCCAAAACCATGAGCAGGAGGATCGGCCATCATCACTGGGACAACTCCTTCCTTCTGTCGTGCCTTTGGCTGGCACAGGCCTGTTTGTGTGGCGATGCATCCTCCCAGGGTGTGAAAGCTGGAGCTTCTGGCCTGCCTCTGACACCAGCCCTGTGTGCCTGAACACCACCAGTGGGATTTGGAGAGAGGGATGGGCCGAGAGCTGAGGAGCACACACATCACTTACATGTGTACATCCACATCTGTGAAGGCGTTTTAGGCAGTTGTGTAGGTGCTGCCAAATTTCTGCTCCCAGTCTTGTTACAGGGCAGGTAGATTTACATTCTGCCCATGTGTGTAGGATAGGTCAGACTATATGTCGAGAAACAGTAAAAACCCAGAATTTTGCCTAGTTAGCAGTGCACCAGGCTGCACATTGGGCAAGCTTCTTTTCAAAAAACAGGTACATGTTTTTAACCATGTGCAGGACTTTTTCTTTGCGTGATTGATAGATCTAGAGCATAGCTCACCCTCGCCAGATGTCTTTTTTCTGTCCCAACCTTGTGTCTGATTTTTTTTTTTTTTTTCAGTACAAAAAGCCTGGAAACTTGTCAGCTTGGAGACAGCAGTATAGCTGGATCAATTTTTGCTTTTCACTGTGTGGAGTGCTGCCAGCAGGTTAGAGGCAGGGGCTGAGGATTTGGAATCTTAAGTTCTATTCCCAGCTGTGCCATTAATGTGCTCTCTCATCTTAGGCAAGTGATTTTTATTAATTAATAAATGTATTTATTTATCTATCACCTCAGCAGAAACAAGATCCTACCTTGCAGGGCATAATTGATGTCTGTAAAACATTTCAGGATTCCTGGATGAAGACGATAATGGTTCCATGGAGTAATCTTAATGCCTAATGGCCAGGGCACGCCAGCCCTCCCTTTACAGAGCAGGCACTAGGACAATATCATCAACCAAAAGCATGGTCTGTCTGGTTCCCTTCTCCCTGTACCTTAGCTGGAGCCTCCAGCTTTCTTTCTCTCATGCTGATCATGTTAAAACACTGCTTGTATTGATTTTAGAGCAAATATGATTGATTTTAGAGTAAATCACCTGGAAGTTCTGGGAGAGATCCAGAGTCCATTTCAGTCACTTGACATCTTCCATATGCTTTGATGGATCCAGGGGGAGCAGGGGCAACATTTGCAGCATAGGAATAGCTAGAGACCCCTCCAATCAATACTCCAACTATGTTAATACCTAAGACCACATTAAAAAGATAAGGTAATGCAAATGGGCCCAACCTGATCCATTCATCCGCTTCTTTACTGCTTAGCCCATTTATTTTCATGTCACAGGCATGGATGATATGGCTGACAGATAGACACAACGCAGATTATGCTTCAATGTCATGTCCATGTTCACACAGCACAGTTTGGCTGCTTCTCTATTCTGAACAGTAGAGGTGAAAAAAATCGCGTTGCTAGTTCTGTAAAGTAAAATTGCAAAATGTTTTAAGTGAACGCTACAAAAATAGCCTCCTTTAGTCTAATAGTGCCTAAAACTTCACTGTGTAAAATTGTTGGATCTCAGATCCAAGCAAAACACCCACTAGTTCTAATGAGGTCAGAATTCAACTCCATTTGCAAAAATGAAATATGCAGGCTTGTAAGGCTGAACTTTCCTTAGTAAAGGAATTTCTTTCATTAAAAAGAAATCCATATTAAAACAAACACAAAGCAAAACAAAACAATCAATCAGGGAGAATTTCCACTGAGAATTTGGAGTATCTGGGTTTGTTATCAAGAGCCGCATATGTGATTTCTTTTATGCATGCATATATAGCAGCCAGTAGCAGAGCATGGGCAGCCACTCAGATGTGGGTTTGCCGTTTCCGCTGGAGCAGACTCGGTCAGGCAATGCGTTGTGCTCCACACCATGCCCAGTTAATCCCAGGCATGGGATTCAGACTCGGTCAGGCAAAGCATTGTGCTCCACAGAATGCTCAATTCTTCCCAGGCTCAGATGCTGGGCAGTGGAAAGAGGATGGAGACTGTGGATTTTGTAATCTAATGACTGCCTCACCTGAGAGCCTTTGGCTTTCTGCACGTCAGCAAGGCAAACAAAAGGTGCGTTCACAGTGCTCCCAAGTGGGGACAGCAGTCCTGGGGGAAATCTTGCAGCGGCCATAACTCAGGGCAACTCCTTCTGGTCGTGGTGGCTCCAAGGAGGCAGCCCTTCCTCTCTCAAAGCTCTGTCACACTTGGAGAGCCGCTCTTCACTGTGACCCTGGTGCTCTTCCCTTGCCTGATCCTCTGTCCTTGGGTTCGCCACTTGCTGGAGCTAAAGCTAGCATCCTTTCCCAGCAGATGGTTAATAAAAATTTTGGTTGCTGACATGCCCGTTGGTCATCAGCAGCGGAAACAGTCTTCTGATAAGACCCTAAAATCACCCTCCAGAGGTAAGTTTGAGTTAAATGGGAGCTCAGCCACGTCCAGCCTGGAAAGTGAGGCTCATCCAGCTCCCCAGGTGACCACATCAGCCAGGAGCACAAACCCACAGCTCAGCCAGCCCAGCACGCAGGGCAGTGGCTCCAGCTGGCAAGGCAGAGCGAGGGCACTGTGTGCAGAGAGGAGCCGTGCCGGCCAGCTCGCCACCCAGCTGCTTACCACACTCAGGAATTGGTACAAAGAGAAGCTGCTTAAAAGTTTAAGATGAATTATTCAGCTCTCCTTTGATTTTAGAGTTTTAACTACCGCAGAATGCGTGTCCTGCCACATTGCTTCAACCTTGAAACGAAGTACAAATGGATGTGATTCAGACTCTAAATATTTAAAGCCAGAATCTAATCTTAGATACATTGTGTAAGCTGCCGTCTCAAAAACCTGATAAAGACAGATAATGATGGACAGCAGAGATTGAAATTAAATTCAAGCTCTGTATTAAAAAACTTGCACTGCTAATTGAGATGAATGATTAACCACACAGAGACTTATACCTGCATGTCGCAGCATGGACGTCAGGAGGGGGTTCTTCACAGAGAGGGTGGTTGCACACTGGAACAGGCTCCCCAAGGAAGTGGTCACTGCACCGAGCCTGTCTGAATTTAAGAAGAGATTGGACTGTGAACTTAGGCACATGGTCTGAACTTTTGGGTAGACCTGTGCGGTGTCAAGAGTTGGACTTGATGATCCTTAAGGGTCCCTTCCAACTCAGGATATTCTATGATTCTATGATTCTATGATTCATTGTTGGGGGTGTTCTTTTTCACCAGTTAGTTAACTAGTTAACTTCACTTAGTTAACTTCATAAAGGGGTAGTCCAAAAAGACTTCAAAGGAGAAGGACGTTGCCTTCCCTTTCCCCTCTCTGCTCACAGAGATGCACCTAAACTATTGACATTTTCCAGCTAAATGGCAGACAAAACATTACTAATCTTCCCTTCACTGGAAAGAAGGATAAAACCACAACCATAACCTAAATCAAAAGCTGCTATGACACTTGGGCGGTTGGAGACTTTTACTGCAGATAGCCAGGTCAAAGCGATCAGCATATGGCTCTTCACAGACAGCAAACAGAAATATAACTCAGCTCTCTACCACATAGTACTGCAAGGGGGTTAAGTGCACCAGGAAATGACCCTATTAAATACCAGACCTGTAGTTCCAAAATAGCACTAAAAAACAGATGGATGCTCTCATCTTGACTTCTAGCGGGCTGGAGTACAAACAGGGAATTACAATTGCTTAAAATGCACAAGGAAAGCAAAATAATGGGTGGGATATATAGCAATGGCTGAGCAGAATGGAGGATGCTAGACCTTCTTCTGCTGAAACCGATGGCGGTCCTTCTGCTCCCCCAGCTGAGCTCATGCCTGAACTTAGGCCTCAGTACAGGCCTTCGGGGTACCATAGCCGCATGGCAGCCTCACAGGACAAACTTCAGTCCACTAACAGCAGCAGCGAGGCTAAATAACCCCATCAGGCAAACCTGAACTTTAAAAAAGTTTGAATGCAGACCTCTTGCATTCAGCCCTTTCTCTATTTAAGAGTACATTTAACAAGAACTGTGGTACTTTCTAATTTGGGGTAGAGTAGTGCTGCTGCCAGTCTAGGGCAGAGGCTTTGAGGCCAGCCAGGAGGCCTAGCAAAGAGCAGAAGGAGCCCCCTTAGACAGTCAGGGGTCGATGCTCTGGGTGCTTCAGACCCTGTGCCTTCTGCCTGTTGGTTATTTGGCCAGCCGCTGGTGGTGTATTGGGGTGGCTGCCTCTGTGCAGCTTGCTGAGGTACAGCTTGCTCTTCCAACATGCCTGCTGTTGGCCACTATTTTAGAGGGTGCTTCAGGTAGAGCTTAGACCAACTCAGAGAGATTGTTCGTACATCAGATATGAGTAGTACTGTACTCAACCAGTGGGTTTTTATTAACAAAACAAACACAGCTTGGTTTAGACAGATGGAAATATTCCAGTGAGACTGTCCGCTCTAGCATAAAAACATCCACTTCTGTCATTCCACAGTGAGCTGAGCCTGGGAGGGCCGTGAATGCCCACAGGGGCACTCTGGAGATGAAAAGTGCATGAATAATCCAGACAGCGATTGTTTCCTTCCTTGGGCTTTGGGCGGAATGTGGTGCCACTGAAACGCAAGGTAAAAACCCACACAAAGAAGGATCACATGAAGGAGGACAAGGAAACCAGCCAGACCCACAACAATAAAATTCCAAATAACATCCTTGAGGCAGTTTTACAATTGTGAGCATTGCCGTGGACCCAGATGCAGCTGCAGGAAACATGGATTTTGGTTTGTTTTATATCCCATGGCTTGGCATCCAGGCCCTGCAACTAGCAAGTATGATCTCTTACTGAATAGGAGCATAGCCACAGGAGAGGAAAGATTAAGGGTATCAAAGGAATACATTTTTCATTTCACTCCTTTCTTATTACAGTAGATTAAAAGAAAGAAAAAAAAAGAGTTTTGTTCGGTATTCAATTTTGAGAAGAATTAAATAAGCCAAAAACATTGTTCAGAATTAGAGCACTGAATAAAGGATTTCTAAACCACAGTGTGTGGTTCATGGTAGGATTTTTATTTCCTTTTAAGACAAGCCATATACAGCTGTACATGAGCTATTGTCCTCTGTCCCACTGAAGAAATAGTTTCTTTCTAAAGAGTTCAATCTGTTAAGACACATAGGTACTTTGAAAACTTAAAAAAAAAGAAGGAAACTCACACAAAATCTCTTCTGGTTCAAATGGCAATTATCTGAAAAGGAGCAAAGAGCCAGGAATACATGGATAAATTAAATAGCTTTTGCTTGCCTGGCGATGAATGATAATAGGATTTTTGTCTTCTTTGCGAGTGACACACAGCAGCAAGCAGTATGCACAGGCAGGACCAAAGTCAGCCTTAAAGGACTGGTGCAAAGGCATTGCTCTCGCAGAGCCTGGATGGTTCTGTGAGCCTGCACAGGAGAAACCACTTTCTTCCCCAGTTGATGGAGAAGTGCTCCTTGCCGTTGAGCCACAAAGGGCCACAGTTTGAAGAAACGACAACAAAAATACTTTAAAATTTATTGATAACTGTGGGTCTAGAGAATCCCTTCTCCTTCTGTTCTACGGGGACTGTCAAACACCAGGTCTCTCACCATCCTTTTGAGGCTGCCCTATGACAAAGGCTAAGAAAGGAGGAAGGCTGACAGATCAACTGGTGTTCACAAGCGCACCTTTCAGATTCATCATTCATCAACTGAAGGAAGGTTTTTCAAAATAAAAAACAGAAACATGGACTGGGCAAGTACAGAGCCTGATGAAACAGAATTGCTGATCATTTTAGCTTATGTGTGTTGTTGTCTCTCATTGTCCAGAGGATTCCGTGCTCCAGGCAGAGCTGGCAAAACAGACCAGTAAGAAGAGAAGGGCTTGTGTGATGGGGAGCCTGGATAGCCTCAGGAGCTGAGCCTGACTGCACTGAGCTGGGAGTGAGGCTGAAAGCAATTCACAAGGGCCTCAGTGCTAAGATTTCCAGCGCCAACAGCTCTAGTGGCTCAAATTGCCAAATTCCAGCCCACCGGAACATAAATCAGAACGGCATGGGACTCCAGCCAGTGGCTGGTAGCAAAATGGCAGCAGGCATCCTCCTTCCATTTTCTGAAGTTAACTGTCTCATTGCTCTGACAGGTTATCTCTAGGTACAGGAAGGAAAAAGAAAAACACAACAGTCAACCAAAAAATAAATAAATCCACAAACCCCACCTGTAAGTATTTTCCAAGAGAAGACAATGGATTTGAAAAAGTCAACGACAAGGCAGTCTTTCCTCACAAACAAATTCTTTGGGAAGGAAGTCTGCAGGGGACTACTGTGCTTAGGTACAAATGGGAAATCTGACTAGAACTACAGCATGGTAAATCGAGGTGTTGCAGCCACAGGAAGCATGTAAAAATGTTTTTTGGTCACAATCAGAGATTTTTAGACCAAGCAGGTCCATGCTACCAAGGCATAATATGGTTGAAAACAGTTTTGCTAGTAACATAGCTTGAGCACCTGGAACAGTAAAGGACTGACCACAAAAACCTCATCAGTGCTGGTAAGTCCAGGACAGCTGAAATTCCAGCTCAGAGCCATTTCAAAAATCTTTACACAGATGGTTAAAAAATTGCCCATGTTAACAAGAGCTCGGGAATTTGCAAATGCATGAATTCCAATTTGAGTTTCTTAATTCCCTGTACAGGTTTTGTTTATAGTGATGGCTCTGCTGCTGTTCAGAAGGGTGCCAGAAAAGCCAGTTTTAGAGAGTGCGAGTAAACAGCTCAGTCTGAGCAGGCTGACCACGCATCCAACACAGCAGCGGCAAAACGGGGAGGCTCGAGTATGGCTGTAGCAGACAGATGATAAAAACTAGAGGAAGCACTATGCCTTACACATACAAGGTTGCTGACGTCCCTTTCACCCAGAAGTTGTTGCCCGTAAATCAATAGAACGTAGAGTTGGACAAAGACCTAGGAAGGTGTCAGAGGGAAACACGGCACTGAGGAAAGAGTGAGCTCCTGTTCACATTACTCAGCATTAGGCACGCAGAGATACGGGCTGTGTCCTGTCACCTGAGATCTCCCCTTGTTCTTTCTAGGTGGGGAAATGAGAAGTAACATGAAAACAAGGCTGAACCCAGCGATGGGACTCAGACCTCCCCACGGTGGCTGACAGCCTGCACCCAGCTCTGAACTACGGCTGGTAGATGTCCAAGCACGGGAGCTTTGTTCCCAGCCAGCACCGAGGCTCCAATTATGCAGAGGGAAGGTTCTGGTGCTCCAAGAAGAGCTCCACAGAGGGGCTGCGGAGGGGATGAGAGGGAGGGAGACCCCCGGTGGGCTTTTTTCTTTTATCTTGTAGATGAACCAGATGGCAGGAACAGCAGAAACCAAAGGAGAAGCACGAAGCCTTTAAGAATCAGATTGCTGAAATGCAGGGAAAGCTGAAGCCAAAAACTAGGTCTGGACAAAGCAGAGCGCCAGAGTGGAAAAACAAGCACTGGAGGAGCTTAGCCAAAAGGAGAAAGAATAAAATAAAACATCTCAGTTCTTCGATTCAAAGTCCAGCTCTGTGCTTTCGGGGGAGGAGACAGAGGAACTGAAGAAGGGGCATTGAGTCTGCTTTGTAGCTGCAGCTGCTCGCAGTTATCGTCCCCTGTGCTCCGTCAGACAGCGCAGAAAGCCTGCAAATCTCCCCCAGGGTGTGAAAAAAGGGCAAGTGTCACAAAGAGTGACCACAGATCCACCACACAACTCGCACACCCCAGCAGACACACACACGTGTAGCCTGAGCAGGAAGGATCTTGGCACGGCCCTGCCGCAGCCCACCGCGTATAGTGATTGCCTGCAGCTGCTCTGCATCAAGTCGGTGGTGCTGGGGACACGGCACGTCCCCTGTGGAAGCCCTGCTTCCTCGAGCAGGGCTTTCTGGTCTCTCTGGAGGGATGCCACCGAGCCTGTATTTTATTTGACTTTCAGATCCCAAGGCAGATTTCCATCAGGCAAGAAGACCTTGCTACGGGATGTTGCAATGCATTCTCTCTTCTCAAGAGCACTCTCATTTTTCAGAGCAAATGCCCATAACAAGGGCCTGATGTCAGACACACCAGCTGCAAAATGTGCCGCGCTCTTCCATTACCGAGCGCAGACTGCTGGGCGCTGCTGCTCCACCACCCCAGAGGAAGAACGAGAAGCCCCTTTTAACCCCCCCCCCCACCCCATTTCAGTAAAGATCCCATGACACTTTGTGGAAAAAAAACAACGTTGTATTTGATTTACAATTAACAGGATTTACAAATAAAGACAAAGAAACAGATTAGCCATGAAATTAGGATGCCTTTGTTGATGAAGGAGAAGCTGGCAAAGCACCTTTATGTAGCAGTAATGTACCTCAGTCTAAACAGTGTAAAATAACTTATGGCCCAGGCAGGTTCAGGAATGATTATACACAAATGCAAAAAGTTAAAAAAAAAACACAAAACAAAACACAAAAAAACAACAACAGCAACCAACAAACTGAAAAACCCTCCCAGGCCTGTGCTAGTTCTGGTGAGGCTTTCGATTTTTGGAAACTGAAGGAAAGGTCCACTGACAAACACCAGGAACCTTCCAAAAAGTTAAAAAAACAAACAAACAAAAAAAAACAAAAAAAATACAAACAAAAAAACAATCAACAACAGTGAAACCGACTGTATGGCAACCTACTGGGCAGGGCAGCGGGCGGCAGGAGCTGTGTTAGCTTGCTGAGGATAAGCAGCGGCCAGGCGCTCGGCGGAACAACGAATGAACTTGTACAGATGGCAGTGCTTCATTAAAATGCTACGTTACTGCCAAAAGTCGTGAGACAAAAAGGAATAAAGTTCTCTGATGTGCAATACAGCAATTGAAGAAGACGTACCTAACTTTCTGATTTGTATGTAGCTTACCTATATTGTAAACGCACGCTTTCTGACAGGTTATTTTAATTTTCTTTGCTATGGGTTATGGTTTGTGTTTGATCAAATGCAGCATTCCAAGGCTCAAAACTGACTGAGTGGTTTTCATTACACGGGTATATGATTTTTTCCAATATCATACTAGTATTTTACATCACAAATACAGTAAAAACAAGTGATGGTATTTCTAGGACAGTTCCAAGATTCAAATAAAAAATCATCAGAACCATTCTAAAATAAGATATTATACAGAATCAAATCATGTTAAACAGCACACTCTCGGCAAGCAGCTAATTACAAGCATTCTGCTGGTCATGTTTTTCACACAAAAGTCATTCAATAGCACATAAATATTTCTTTTTTTTCCGATCTGCTTCTTTTTACAAAACCATTCATCAGATTCACAGAATTAGTACAAGTAAGGCACATTAGCATATATCATAAAACTCACAATAATAACAAAGAGTTGTAAAGATTTAAGGACTAATTCTCCATTGCAGTGGTTTCTGAACCGAATGAGACTTTATCAGTAGAACCCTCCTTACAGGCATGACATTGCTTTTATTTCTGCCAGCTGTGGTGGGTGCAACTCTGTGCACTACCATGGACATAAATAATTAACCTAAGAACCATGTGTGGCAGCAAATCCCATTTGCGGATCTTGCGGAGAAATGAGACACATTGTTTACTACATTCATGATGAGCACAGACAAAGTTTTGGAACTATGTGGACGTCGATTTCCAGTTATTGAAACAAAAGAGGATATTGCATGGTTCTCTGCAAATGCCATTATTTTCCTAGTACAAATATTGCTTAAAATATAGAGGATGCTATAGTATTGAATTTACTTGCATAATGAATTCTAAATGCTGATGTCTCGGATCCTATGAAATTAAACGGACTAGACTTGCCTTCTTCCACCCCCCCACCCTGCCCCCAGCCAAAGGATTCTCTTTCCCACAGAAGATTCATTTACACACAACACAGATTTTAATTAGAAGCATAATTTACAGTAAAAATTTTTACATTACACCTCTGCTATCAAAAAAACATGAACTCTTTCATTTAAAGTTGTAATTATACATTAAAAAATAGAACACTATTTCCTTAACAGGAACAATGAATTTGAACATCTTTAGATCAGATTTCTTTATTGCGGCTTTTGAGTCAAAGGTCAGTCACTTTATTCTCTAATGCAGCTGCTATTTGCTGTAAACGGAAGGCAAGCTGCATTTTTTGTGCAGCTGGATCCTCTTCAAGTGCATTTATAATCTGGAAGAAATAAACAGAGAATGTTTAGAATCGTTTAGCTTAAAATATACGACACCATTCCCAGACCAAGTGTTTGATACTGCTTTGGTTTTCCAGTCTTTTGCATTCACTCTGCACCAAAGATAAAGTCCATCTATGAGGCTCCATGCTCTGTTTTTACATGAAGACAATAAAAATGATCGTCTCCATTACTTTATCTAAGTTGCTACGATGTTTCCCATTATGCCGGGATTCAAGCAAATTAAATAGGTAGTACTTTATCTTTTGAAATATTACGTTGCAAGGTGGAGCAGGCAGGGGAAAACATCAGAAGCATTGACTTTACAGCTATGTAAGAAGCTGTGGTTTTACTTACGGTGCACCCTATGAGGCTTAAGGGTCATTTACCAGCAGTAACTAAGCCCCATCCCCATGAGCTTTGGTTATGAGCAGCTCCTGGGTGGTCCATGCACGGGTATAGCTTAGGGCAAGGAAAAATCTCGTCTGTCTATAGGCAATATATTGAAGAAAATGGACTGGTCAGTGTCAGGGAGCCACAGGCAGCTTGCCTTTGGCTTCTCGAGGTAGAGCTGAGACCCTGACCTGGTAGAACATAGCTCGGGAAGCAAACAGCTCATCAGAGGAGCCCCCCAACATCCTGCACGCAGCCTCTGCCGTACGGAATATATACAGCAAAGTATGACTCTGAGACACCAGGGATTTTAAAATGAAAGCTAGAAAAGGTCAACTGTTATGAGAAGGCTTTTCTTCAAATAGAGTTTTTTAGGGCTTCTCAAGATCAAATTTCAAAGGTTTTGAAAGGTTTTCATTCCTACCATCCTTTAGGGAAACTTTTCCACCAACTATTAGATTTCTCCATTAGGAGAATGTATTACATGGCAAAACTGTTCTTTTGCTAGAACTGGCTTTATTAATAAAAGTCAGATGCTGTCATCAAGCAGAAAGCTTTAGCTATGTTTAAATACTACCTAAAGTTTGCAGCTACAAGAACTGGAGAAATGGAGTCTGCCTGTCATTACCTGGGGTTCTCACTGCTTTACTGACAATGGAGGTTAATGCAGTCAGTATCAATCTAGCTAACAATTTCCCTTTTGAGGACTGGTACAGCATCAGAGTTTCAAACACTGGAACAAATTTGTTTAGAAATCATTATTTTAATGGATTTGTTTTTAAAGCATGAAAACATTTTTACAAGACAGTTAATAAACTCTTATTACAGTATTTAAATAGGGCCTAATTTAATTTGATATTGTTCCCTTCATTTAAACAATTACACCTAGCTCTAACGCCTCAAATCAAGACTAAATAATTCATGATTATCTCTGCTGGTGAATAGAACTTTCATATAAATGTGGACAATTAGAGCATACCCACTTAGTCATTGTCAAGCCCTGCAGAGCTGTGCAAGGTACAGCGCATGCTGGCAACCACCGTTTCAGCAACAAAGATAAGGGCAGCCGCAAAATGTTCCAATTTATGCAAATTAAAACATTTTTATGGAAAATAAATAAGCTTGATTTATTTTGCTGAATGGTTCTTGACGTATTATCTCCCTGACTCTGAATTAGCAGCCTTTTGATCAGATGCATCTTGTTGTTATACGGTGATGTATGCAAAAGGAAGGGCTGCAGTTCTGCTTTGTGGTTTGCTGGCTCACCACTGGTAAACTCTGACAGCTGAGCAGAGAGGAGGCTCTACCTGTGCCCGCCTGCAAATGTGAGAATCCAGAAAGCACGGCTGGGTCAGGGACAGGGGAGTGTGGAAGAAGCAGGAATTTATGGTTTGTCTGTCTCACAGGTGGCTTGAGTGCTTCTACAACAGGTCAGGCCGCAGAGATCACAGAGTCACAGAATGGTTTGGGTTGGAAGGGACCTTAAAGACCACCTAGTTCAACCCCCCTGCCATGGGCAGGGAGATCTCCCACCAGACCAGGTTGCTCCAAGTCCCATCCAGCCTGGCCATGAACACTTCCAGGGATGGGGCATCCACAGCTTCTCTGGGCAACCTGTGCCAGTGCCTCACCACCCTCAGAGTAAAGGATTTCTTCCTTTATATCTTACCTAAAACTATCATCTTACAGTTTAAAAATATTACCCCTACACTCCCTGGTACAATCTTCCACCAGCTTTCCTGTAGGCCCCTTTTAGATACTGGAAGGCTGCTATGAGGTCTCCCTGGATTCTTCTCTCCAGGCTTAACAACCCCAACTCCCTCAGCCTGTCTTCACAGGAGATGTGCTCCAACCCTCTGATCATCTTTTGGCTCTTCTCTGGACCTGTTCTAACAGATCTATGACTTTCTTGTGCTGAAGACCCCCAGAGCTGGATACAGCACTGCAGCTGGAATCTCACGAGAGAGGAGCAGAGGGGGAGAATCACCTCCCTTGACCTGCGGGCCACACTTCTGATGCAGCCAGGGATATGGCTGGCTTTTTTGCAGATATTCTGGAACATGTTGAAAATAAGTTTCCTGAGCTCTGGAGATGAGGAAACCAACACCATCAGTTTGGCCTGTGTGTCTCCAGTCATTTTTCTTACTAATACAAACTGCAAGTAGTCTCAGGATGAGCTGGTTTTCCTTGGTTACATCTGTATTTAAAGCTGTGAAAAGCTGGCTGCTGCTGCAGAAAGCAGCTGCAGTGAAGCTGCGGATGAGACTTCACTGCCTTTGCTGCTAAATATAAGCGAAAACAAAAACTGTGCTGAGGTGCAGGACCAACTGAAGAGAGCTCACATGTGCTGTACTCCTTTTTTGATTCAGCATCTGTTCTTACTTGCTTTGATTTAACTCTGAGAGTTTTCTGGAGGCATTCATTTCCATGGAAACCTTTGAATAAAAGTTTCCTTCTCTCTTTTTGTTTTCAGATTAAGTTTGGAGAGCCATAGCCACAGCCCAGCGACACTGGGATATTCTTTGTCCCCCTTTCCACAGGGCCTGAAGAATCCAAGAAACACTTTGGACTGAATCTGTAAGCTTCCTTTTGAATCTGACTATACTCGGCAGTTGCTCTGCTTGGGTTTACCTTGGGCAGGCACTTCACTTGGCAGGGCAAAATGGGGACGGCAGCATGCATGGAAGTTTTAAGTGCATCTTAACTAATAAAAAAAGGCAATGCCCCATTCCTGCAAGCAAAACAAGTTTAATGGATTGTTCCTAAAAATCCCCACCAAACTACTGGCTTGAAACCTCATATAGCTCTGGCAATTGCTCGGTGACGTTCTAATGTCCTAATTCTTAGGCATTAGGATAGCAGAACTGAATAAAAAGGATTTTTAAATCTATTTCCCTTTCAGATCTCATTAAGCGATCACTACCAAAATGAGATAACCCATAGTGAAGCTGTTCATTTCTAAGAATATACCCTTAGGCAGTGTAATTGCCAAGGAAGGCGTGTAACTGCAAAGTTAGAGCTTTCTGTTCAGCACTGCTTTTACCTGATTATCCAGGGAAAGTTAGCCTTTATAACTTTTTACCGTTATTATAAAAAAAATATGAAAATAAGCCCCACAACTTACCTCATCATAGTATTTGTTAGTATACTGGTAGAGTTGGTGTAGAGCCACAAGTGTGTTTAAGGAATCGGTATGTGCCTGTTAAACAACACACGTAAGCAGCAAACGTCAAAATTTCATCACAGTTGAAAATTACACACACGCATGTCTGCTGGATACAGTACACAGTCACATTCTCAAATTCAGGCTCTGCATCCTGTAACTCTTTGCAAAGTGATGCTGGGGCAGAAAAAGGGGTGAGAAAACTTTTGTTTGATGATTTTTAGATCAAGCTTTTCCCACTGGTGTTTTTCTGGCCTGTCCGCAGCTCCAACACAGGAGGTGGAAAATATTTTGAACTTTGAATGTCAAACCACAGATTACAGCTGTAACATCTGTTAACACCATGCGTACGTATAACTAAAGCATTCAGTCAGTACAATCTACATATTGTTGAGACATTAAACATTAGTTCTGTCACTGCCATGTCTGTTTGAAATCATTTCTTCAGCTCTTTGTAACTATTGGAAATCATTCACACCTCACTATAGGGAAGGTGTAACTCATCAAGATAGTAAGCACATGTACATTTGGAAAAAGACATTTGAATCAGGAAGATGGAAAGGGGAGAGAAGGGGGAGAGAGAGAGAGAAAAGGAACTTCAAATGATGCAAGATATAACCCTTCCATTACCTCTTGTTTCATTCTCCCCATGACATTTAACTTATGTAGCAAATGTGCTCTGACTGTCTAAACAGATGTGTCTCATTTAAACGGACAGGATTCAACTCTCTAGCTATGCCTTTAGTTTTTTAAATTAGTTAAGAAAATGAAGAATTGCAAAATATTGCTACTGGCACAAAGGATTATCCAAGCTGTAAACAAGCAGAGAAACATCCATCTTTCTTTGCCCTACAAAAGTCACTTCCTGAGCAGGTCAACATTTGCAATGCTCCATCAGTCCTTTCCTACTTCTATCATAATTTGCAATGTAAATAGAAAGGATCAACATATTCTGATTTTTAAACATTCCTTTGATTTTATTTTTAATGACCAAACGTTTTAATTTTACATACGTCTCCATTTTTATAATAAATAAAATGAACTGGAAAATGAAATGTCACTGCAGATGAGTTTCATAGTGACTGAATGAAAACAGAAACATTCTCATGAGGATGTTAATCTGCAAAATGTTAGGTCCTAAGGGCACTGAAATAAACAAATCACAAGAATTCCCCAAACATCCTTATATCACTAGGACTCTTAAAATAAATTAGGCAAATGAGCAAATCAGCCAGTACATACAGTATCTCTTTGCTTAGGCTAAACACATTCCTTTCAGACTGGCGAGAGCTTCTGCAGGTTCTCCGGGTTAAATTGAGTGCTTTGAAGGCACAAGCCTGCTCTAGCTAAGCTGAGCAGCCCAGCAGACAGGCTTTTTCAAGAATGAAGCACGTTTTGTAGTGTCTTTGCTCCCTGAGTCTCAAACCAGAGCTCCCAGCTACCAATCAGCCCCCTCTGCTCTCCTCCATTGCAGGTAACCCCCAGTAACCTATATTGTGAAAAGAAGGGCCGATCAAGCAGGCATATGATGAGCTTCTTGTGTGCAGTGTAAAGCAAAAGTATTGTCCTCATACAGACAGCTCTAAAATGCACTATAAGTAACTTGTGAGACTCCCCTTTCATTTCTGGAGTCAAACTGTTGCTGCGATAGCACTTTGAATTCAGCCACTACTTGTTATCAGCATGATCAATGCTAAAAACCCTCTCTGTGCTGCGGAGAGAAAACACCTTTCAGCGGTGTTGTAATTTTTCCACAATGGATGTGAAAAAATTCAAACACTTTGCTCTGGCACCTACATCATTCAGAGAAATTCGTGACGATAGCCATTCTTGGTTCCATTCAATAATCAACACTTCAAAAGGCTAAAAAGCACTACACTAAGCAGGAGTCTTTCAGAGATGTATTAAATAACTCATTTGATGCTTCAACATACAAGAAACCCACTTGTCGAGTTAGAATGAGAAGACAAACAGTGCTATACTTGGCTTCAATTTCAGGACAAGGAAACTTAATTTATTCTTACCCTAGAAATCTCTGCTAAATGGGTATTCATATCTTGGTCACTAACTGGCACCATCTGACGAATGCCTTTGTAATAACTGCAACAAATTAAAACAATTTTTCAGTTAGGCGAAATACACAAAATTTTCATTTTATTTTAAACATGTTTCCTAATTGTGCAGGAGATGTTCCACCACAACAGACCAATGACACATTTAGTCATGCTGTCTCACAGCAGTCATTAGTACTTGATACCCTTGCAAGAAAGGCAAATCACACCTGATTGCACAGGACCACAACACAGGAAAGAAATCTATTTACAATCCAGCTGATGATTATTTCATGTCTTCAAACTTTTGAAGTCATCAGCTGGGAAGAGTTGAGTCCTGTAGCAGACCTTCAGTGGTACTGACAGAATTCCCAAATCAGTAAATGTTGAAGTCAGAGTCTGAATAGAAAAAATGTCTTTATGAAAATGTTTTCAGGATTTGATCCCTATTCAGTTACGGAAGTGCAGTGCTGGTTAGACAGATCATGGGTAAGAACAGCTGTCATGCAGAACAGCATTGTGTTCTGTCCCAAGTAACTCTGTCCATCTGCTGGCATAGACATGGGCACGCATTGGGTCACAACATCATTTCAACACTGGGAACACCACTGACAAGGGAACGTTTTAACATTTAGGTGTAAAAGTTTTAACATTTGGCAGTTGACTTCAACTGTGTCAGCGTTCACTTTTCCTGTTACTAAGTACATTTACAAAGGTTTAAAACCCTACCAACTCTGAATCAGCATGAAAAAAGTCTCTTTATACTTACTCTTCCACCATTTTCTTATAGTTAGAGATTTCTTTTGCGTAAAGTAATTTATTACTTGGAGAATCCTGAAAAAAATATAATAGAGAGAAACTTGGTTGATTTATGAAAGTCTCTAAGAAAAAACATGAAGTCAAGAACCCAAGATCAAGCCTTCCTAATCACATGCACTTGAGCTTTGTGGATATTAACATTCTGACGCTTATTATTAATATTATTAACGTTTATGTCAGTACATGGGTGGGATTATTTGTCTTAAAAAGATGAAGTTTACATATGGAATTATTTGTCAAGTTTGACAAATTATATCAATGGAAGATGATTCTAAATTATGGTGGACATGAAATAACAATTTCTTAAACTTGCTTTTTATAAAAGCAGTTGGTATTTTCTGCTTTTTAGGAACTCAGTTGGCAGACTATGCTGTAACAATGACATGCTCACCATCCTGCTAAGTGGTGAAATGCTAAATTCATTTTAAAACCGAAAGGAAACTATCAATGCTGTATCTCCTTAGAGAATGGGTATTGTTTTAGGACAATGCCCTGTGTCTTGTCAGGCATGAATGTAGTCAGGATGTAGAATGCGAATCACTTACTCTGCTTAATTTGTGCTCTGTTCTTGTGCAAGCATCCATGAAAGTCTGTGCAATGACTGACAAGGAAGCATCCACTACTTCGTGAACATGAACATCAAAGATGAAATGGGGATTTTTCAGAATATTTACCCAGAATCTAAGAGGCAAGCTGCAAAGTAAAAAACCAAAAACCTCTTTTACACAATCAATGTTATACAACAAGCAAAGCACATGAAATTAAATAGGGGTTTTGCGTTTTGATCTTCTCACTACAGTGAAACTTAATTTTATATTTCAACAATTACACATTACACTATCTTTTGTCTGGTTTTCATGTCCGGAAACAAAGCCTTTGTATCTCTCACAGAAAAATTAGAAAAACTTATTTGAGAAGAATCCTAAGTGTCCCCAAACAGCAAGAGAAGATGTCTGAGTGGTTAGAAAAACTACCCGAGTAACATTTTATTAGATTTTGTGCTTTGACAGGTAAATCTAGTCCCTTTTGCTTCTTGCTTTCCTATTCTCTGAGGAAAGATGAAAAGCAAAGAGGTAAATCTGCCAGCGGTTATCCCATAAGTAGGTATCGTTTTTTGCAACTTCTAGACTTCCAGGGAATCCTTTTGATCATATGAACATATTATCTCAATTAAAATGATTCTGAGAATTACAAATGAAATTTGCTTTGATTAGTGGTAAGAGTGCCAGCACATATGTGGGAACTACGCTCTCATTTCTCTGCAATGTAATTATTAGTCTGTTCATACCTGTTTGTTTTCCAGATGTGAATGGTGTCTTCATCCTTGATGTCATGTTTTTCTGCTTGTTCATCAAGAAAATCAAAGAAGTATTTCACAGCTGGTGGCACCACATGGTTTGAGTTGAGCACACTATGAAAGAAGTTATCTACAAACTGCTGAAGTGTTCCCTAAAAGTGAATTTAAAAGAAATTTGCATTACAAGCTGAACTCAGTGCCACCCTTGAGTCTTTTTTCCTTTAGTCCATTTGCAGTTACTTAACGTCATCAACGCTGAGTGCCAGGTGACGCAGGGTGCCAGGTGACAAAAAAAATCAACCAACTTTTAATGAAATGACCTTGCAAACAGCCCAAACAGTAAAAACCTTCTAAAGAATAACTTTATGTTCTAGTCTGAAAGGCTAAGACTTCTTCCATTATCATCATGCAGTTAACACAGAAAGCTGTGCGTTCTGCCTGACTAAAACAGCAGAACCTGGTTCCTACAATAGACTTTCAATTTAAGCTCATTGTGCACATAAATAATTGCTGGCAATTTTGTAATTGTTTTGCAGCTTCCCAGCTCCAGAGCATCATGCACCAGTACAGCAATTTTAAAACACTGACTGAGAGGAAGAAGCGCCAGTGACCACTTGACTTGATGCACAGGGGAAAGCACATCTCATTAGATGCCCATCCTGGTCCAGCTCCATGAGCTCCACCAAGTGTGAGGGGTGAAGTATCCCCGGTGGGGGGGGGCTGCATTTTTGTCAGGATCCCTGCACCTGCCTGGACCTTAAAGACCACGACCTCTGAGATTGTCCCTTTGTAGTAGAGACAAAGAGAAGATGACCTTGTTGATGCCACATACAGTCTGTCCCCACTCAGCTGGTTGGCCCTACAGGCATGTTTGAAGGGCTGCATCCTCTCTCTCTCCATCACTCCAGCTGCCAGCCCCAAAACAGAGCAGGGACTGAGCCCTAAACCCCTGTGCTGGCAGTGCAGGCAGGGAGGACACATCACCAGTCCTGGGCTGTGTGGGCAGCTGTGGTCCCAGCCATTGCACCTCACCAGCTCTATACAAGTTAGTAAAGCTCCAGATTGGCAACGATCTACCAAGTAGCTATTGGGAACAGAAAATGGATTTGTTATCAGAAGAGAGGGGCACATGCATCTTGCTGACTGCAAGTCTGTGCCATCCATACACAAACTTTCCTTCAGGTCCACTTTCACACTTGGTCAAATGGCCTTAGCTGGAGTCACTCCCATTTTTAAGAAGAACTTGGTCTTGGTCATTAAGCTCCTTCTGCAAGGAGGAATCCTTAGCATAATTATTTTGGTTGTGATCCGTTCTCCAGAGTAAAGACTAAAAATACTCTCAAAGGACTATTACCATTTGAAAACATTTCTACTATTTTTCTAGATAGTACTGCAGCACTGGAAACAAAGAACAGGGAAACAAAAGGCTCTGCAGCAGTATGTAAAGCATTTGGTTTAAAATAAAAACCAACATAATATTATTTAAACAGGTGGCACAGATGAGAATATCCATCTTTGTCTTACAAGAAAAATCCTCATTTAGCTAACTCAGAATTATGGTTCTCAGCTTTCATCTGGAGTTAAAATTTATCTATTTCCCAGAAATGTTCTTGAGGGCATATTAATCACTTGAAGCTCTGAACACAAGCCTGTATGTACATGACACAGATATTCAAAATTTCAGCCAAAAGCATGACTAATATTTGCATCATTTTCTTCGGATACATGTCAAAATCTATAGAGGCACGGTGTAACTGTGACATCTGGCCCTTACCTTCACAGACAGAAGTCTTGTCAGGTAGATTTCTGTAATAGCTTTGGTTCTCTCTTTTTCTTTTACGCTGCCTCGCTTTGATTTGCCTTCATCAATTTCATCTACTGGCCGAACTAGATGCCAGACCTTATTTTCATCTTCTAGAAGTGCATGCCCTAGAAACAGTAATTGCAATAATTACAAAAAACTCTCCCCTGGAAATAATTATGAAATAATCATGCACATCAGTACCTGTAAGACCTTTGCACTCTATCCTTGACTTACCTTTCTTTTGCCAAGAGGATCTAGATTACTTGGTTCCCTTCTAACAACCCAAGTACTAATTTTTCATTAATACATAAGTATTGCTTTATGTTACAAGAGTAGCACTGAAGTAGGATTGTAGCTTGCTTTTCTCAAGAACAAAAAGGAGAGATAGGTAACATACAATAAGGAAACTCCTGTTCATTTGTGCAAGCACAGTATGTACACAGTGAAATACTCTACCCCTTGGTGAACAACATCAAGCTACAGAAACTGAGCTAGGTCTGACCCAACAGCCCTCATGGAAAGGACAATTGTAGCCTGCTCAGGGTACAACACAAGGTATTGTAGCAGCTCTGATGAATTTGGCAGTGGCAAATTAACTTGTTCTTCCTTTAAATCCTAAGCTATATGTTAATATATCTGCTTGGCATAATACCCAAAATCAATGGTGCTTTTCCAGTGGAGGTTACCGAATCAGTGCATTTAAAATCATTGACGTCTTAAAAACATGAAAGTTAATTTTCCCATTAAAAATGTGATTCAGCCCTCTTACGCAAATTATTTTGCAATACTGCTGTTTTATGCTTTAATATAAGTATATGTGTATAATGTAACTGAATCACAGTTACAGTGGAGAAATATCAGTTTCTAATTGCACAAATTTTGTTCTTTCAAATTTTAGGCCACAGTAGTTTATTAACTCAGTTCCTCAACATCTACCTTAAATTTACGAGATGTGTGTTAAATATTTTATATTGTAGAGGAAAATAACATTAATATGCAATCTAGCCAAGACAACACTTCCACATGAATCTGTTTTATATATTCTCGTGAAAAGCATGAGCTATGCAGCTTTCTGGTGCCTTTACTTCCTTGTGGCCAGGTAGATCTTTTAGCCAAGGAAAAATAAGACATTTAATGCTGTTGTCCTTTGAAAGTCCTTAATTTGATTTGGAAGTTCATGTGCATGAAGCAAGAAAGCAATAAAAGCTATCCTTTTATTTTGAAGCAGTTGTGATTTCACAATTGATGCCATGCATAACAACCGTTTGCCAGTGCAGTAAGAACTGCTGATGGGCCTGAAGTTTGGAGTCTCTTTTGCAATGCCTGTTATTTACTCTTGTAAATAAATGGACAAAATCACACAGTAAGAGAAGAAACTAAACTCTGTCAGTTGTTTGGTACACTTCTACTTCCTCCTGTGATTCAAAGGAATTCACCCTCTCTTTGCCCTGCTTGTGGTGCGTGGCCCGATTTAACTTTGCAGTAAAGAGAAGAAACCAAGGGGGATTCCACGAAGATTACTTGCCCTTACATACAGCTTAATTTGGCGTGTGTTTGTTCAGCAACAGCAGAATTGGCTACTAGTGAAATTATGGCTATTTAATAGGAAAGGAGGGCTTAAAGGGAATGCAGCTCAACCGGATGAACTTTTTGCAAAACAAAGATCCCAGTTCATTGCTAAAAATAGCAGCAAGAAAGAGGAAGAGAAATGCAGAAGAGGGGGCAACGAGACATATTAGCAGCATGTTGCTAGGACGAGACCAGCCTTCCGGGAGATAACATCTTCCCAGTGGAAACCTAGGGGGCAAAGGAAGTAAAATGTAGGGAAGAACATTGTCTTTTGTGGTTGTAGTAGCCACAAGATGCATCAAGCTGTACATGGAGAGACGACTGCACCCACTGGGTGAAATGCTTCCCCCTGAATGCTTCTTCCTGCCCCTCTTGCATTCTTTGGCCGATACAAAGTGGCACAAACCAGGTGGGAACATGGGGGAGGCCAGTCAGCTGGTGGTGGCCAGCCTGGCCCCCTCCTGCTGCACGGCCTGCAGCAGGCTTGCTCCATCCGCCCCTGAGAACAGGCTGCTGCTCCTGGTAGGTGGAGGAAGGGCTGTCCTACACACATCTGCTAATCAGTATTTCTGATCTGCAGCCCTCTGGCTATTCCACACCAGAATAACTGAAAAAGAAAGAAAGAAAGAAAGAAAACCCACGACACCAGCCCCTTCACAAAAAAAAAAAAAAGAAAAAAAAAAGAAAAAAAAAAAGAAAGAAATATCCAGAATAAGTTTTCAACACGCTGCGTTGGCTTATAGTTCAGTACAGAAATCCTAGCATAAAATCATTGAAGCCATTCTCCATCTTGATACAAATTAGTAATTGCATTTATTATCTCCAGAAGCAAAGGATTCTGCATTTAATTTGTCACAACTGCCAGCTTCCAGTGTCTTCCTGTTAGAAGCTGTGAATCAAAAGCAGCATGGAAGCAATGCCAGGTTTTAGAGCAACATCTCTGAACATGGTTTTACATTTTCGTTCTGTGCAAAGCCTAGTGCTTTGGCAGACAGTCAATGGCTTCAGCTGACATTTCTCAATGCAAAAGGTGCAAGTTAATGAGAGACTGGATAAAAGGAAAACCACTTCGTCACAAGCCTTATTCATAGAGCAGAGATAGGATTTCTATTTATTCCAGCCCTGTAAATCCCTGTGTCATATAAATGCGTATGTGTGGGAGGGGAAGCCTCTGATCCTCTCCTCTGCCTTTTATACACATAGCATCTCACAAATCACTGTCGCTGTGGGCTCTTGCTTTGCACTAACTCTGTAACATTTTATAGCTTTCTGAAAGAACAAGTTGGCACCAACTAGCTCTGAAGACCCTTAGGCGTTAAAGAAAATGGGCTAGCCTGGCACGAAATGCCATCTTCCCAAATTTGTACATCACCACTGCACAAGACAGGGTGTGGAGAAGAAACAAGGTGGAAGCTGTCTACACTCCATGCTTTGGGATCTGAGCTGTCTCTACAGATTTTTTTCTCTCATGTATGAGAACCCTCATGTGACAGCACTGTCCCCAGAAGTCTGCTTCTCCTTTACAATTTAATATGCCACACATATAGCTAAGGAGCCTGTCCATCTTGGAGTACAGATCATGTGTGTTCAAAGAGCTTCACTATACTGAATAGCTAAAGATGCACTTGTAGAGTGCATCTAAAATAATAATAATAATAATAATAATAAAAACACAAACAAATAAAAACACTTGATCTGGTCCTCTGCTCTCTCACACAAAGATGTGGGAAGGATGGAAGACGGGGAACCCAGATCTGGAGAATGATCACCTCTTGGTGTTAAGAAGGGAAAGCAAGCTGAGGACACCACCAGGCTCCATCAACTAGTCTGCTTCTTCAGAGTGGAGGTGAATACCACCTCTGCAGTTATCTCAGCAATCAAAGCAACTGAACTGAAGAGGGAGTAGGAATGGGCTCCTCACCTTGCTGCACTTCATTGCCCTCTGTATTAAACTGAACATTTTATAAAGTGAGAAAGTTGGGTTGGCAGCCGCTGTGATAAAGGAGTAGCCACCACTTTTCCAACTAAGGCAAACACCTGCTACGTGGTGAGAGGATAGCAGCAGAGGTATAGCCATGATCGTTGGGAGAGAACCTTAAAGGATGCTGGTAGAAGTCTTGACAGGAAGCATCCAGGAGTAAAGACTAAAAAATAAATGGCAAGTAATTCAGCCTGTCCTGATTTCCTGGCCAACACTCAGCACTAATGAAATGGAAATCTGCACTCTTGTTAAATACCAATAATACACATCAGAGCTATCAGCTGAGAGCCATCTCCTTGAAAAAATGTACATTTCTGGTATATTATTTCCAATCTGACTGCTGAGCCCTTGGAACCTATTCAATCTAAGATCGCTAAATCTGTTTAAAGGAATGAAACTATTAGGTGAACCAATGGCTTTTGCAATCAATGCTAGACATAAAAGTATATCAAATGGGTCCGTGGAAGGAAGAATGATCTCAACAATTATCATTCCATAAATCTAACTTCCAACTCATGTAAAATAACTGAATGTAAGGAAAAAATAAGAGAAACTGAACCTCTAAAATGTAAAGGAAATCATGTGATGAAGAACATGAATTTACAAGTAAATATTTCCATTAAAATCTGAGTGCATTTTAGGCTGGAACGGATATTGTGTCTCAAGAAGTTGTGAGATAAAGGAAATTGGTCTAGACAGAGTACTGACACAAGGAACTAAAAGCTTTGAAAGACAGGTTCCAAGCTATCACGCTGTCTCCAGCATTGAGAAGTCCAGCTTATTGTGGCAAGCAGCAGTATTAGAATTAAGTAACGGCTGTATTAGTGACATGAAAGAGAGGAAACATTATAAGGTAGTTCCTGATATTTGCTTACAGTGGATTGAAAACCTTGAAACAAAGGAATCAGGGAAAACATTGAATCTAAAGAGATAACATGGAATGAATACAACTAGACAACACAGCCCAGAAAAAAAACAAGCAAACAGAGATGATGAAATATTGCCTGCCATGGGAGAGAGACACAAAATACGCATGTACAGAGATGAGTCTGCAAAGCAATATAGTTGTAAAAAGCGCAATACAGAAATTACATCAGATCCATTATGTCATGGAGCAGGGGAACAGGTCTGTCCTGTGGTTCTGAATGGTGCATTCAATTCTCAATCTAGTAAGTGGAAGAAATTTGGAAAGGAAAGTAATAAAAGGAAGAATGAAGGAGAAAAAGAGGTACAGCTTTGAAAAGATGAAACATAACGTTATGGCTATGGATGTAATGGGATTAAAAAAACAGAATATCCAGGATATGTTTTCTAAGAGCAGTTTCTATTAAGTTGGGCTATGGACTCATGAAATCAATCATGATTAAAGCCTCATTATCTCAGGCTTTTATAATTAGGACAAAGAAAACCACTGCAAGCATATAGAGGGCAACGCAAATCAAATACGCCTTATATAGTTTGCTGGGGAATGTCTAGTTCCATGGATTTGCTCAATAAACAGTATCAACAGTGTCACTGTATCTCTGTTGGTTTGACTTCTGGTCATTTTAGGAGGTAGGACTCCCAAAGATACTTACTTTCCCCTGGGACATCTTGCTGATTATCCTCTGGCTGCTGGGAAATTCCCATTTTTGATAAGATGAGTGTGGCACCATCTCGGACCTTTGAAAATACAAACACAGGGACATTATTCAAAAGAAGCAAGCATGGCTGAACCTCTTAACAGCTCAACTGTGGTTTCTGTAATCTTATGCAGGAAATCTGGACCTATGATAAATGCTGCCCTTCAAATGCCCATTAGGCAACTGGGTCTCCAATTCAGAGCAGACTGCCACCCATCTCCTTTCATAAGAGATCACATCAACACCTCCTCTGAGATTACTCAAAATGTTAGTAGCACTTCCAAGACATCATTGGTTCATCAATCCAATGTGCCCTTTGTGCAAACATGGATTTTATCATGAAGAATCAGAGCTGTCTCTTTCTGAGAGAAAACTAACTTCCAGCTTTCCTAACCAGGATATCTGTTTTTAGAAAGGGAAAAATAGAATAAAAATACAAGATATGTCGATTGCATGTGTTTGGTAGTATGCACAATATGAAACCGAAAACAGACGGTACAGAAACATCAACATCTGCTCTCCTGACTGCGTTGCTGAACAAACCAGACCAACCCCAAATCTATTTAGCAGCAGAGCAAGGACAAAGATCATTCTCAGGGGTAGGAAGTGGCAGAGGAAAGAAAAGAAGAAATGAGTATGAGACCCAGCAAAGGCACAGGGAGCTTTTGAATGTTGAAAGGAGAATTTGGGTTTGGACACTGCAATGACGATGAAACAAAGTGCCTACATTTAGGTAATATGTTTTTGGTAAGATGTTTAGGCAATATGTCCAGATCTAGCCTTTCATGCTTCCCAAGCTGTTACTGCCTAGACCCAGAGCTAGTTTTTCTTTTGATTCCTTATATACCACAGAATTTTCTCTACAAACAAAGATTTTATTTATTACTAAAGAACAGTTAACAGATGTGAACAACTGCTCTGAAACACCTCCTTACATTATAATGCATCAGTGTGTTGATGCGTTTCCATCTGCCATCTTTTTGGGATGTTAAATCCAAGTCTGAGAGGATCTGTGCAGTAGAACCTGGACGCCACTCTAAGGAGCAATTAAAATGAGAAAAAAACAGTTTTAAGCATGTGCAAAAATAACTACTCCAAGAATGTTTCAATTTAGAGAACCACTGACGCATTGTGGAACAATAAAAGTAATTTGGCACATGTCACGATGTGTGTTATTTACTGCTTTGGCCTTCATTACAGAAGCTTGCACAAACTATTTCCAGCCATGTACATGCCTTCAGATCATTTTCCATGGAAAGTTAAATTCCTTTGCATAGAATACAAGTATATACAATAAGAACACGCTATCGGACCAAAATACAGGGAGTAGGATTTTCTGTGGATTGGAAAAGGCATTCTTAAGTAATTTACTAGGATTTTCTGAAGAGCAAAAATTGCATCATCTACTTTCAGGTTAAGGCAGTAATGAGGATATTGCAAAACTACTAAAATAGAGCTTCTATTATGAGATTATTAGGCCTTTTAAGTTACATCACTTTTTTTTTTTTATTTTATTTTCTTTCCTTTTTTTTTTTTTTTTTTCAGAAGAGAACAGCTATTCTAAAAGCCTTCAAGGAGGATGATTTTCAGAGGCTGGGTGGCTCATCATCTCCTGAAAGTGCAACTCCTCTAAGTTATAATTTTTTTGAACAATCATTAGAAAGGCAAGTCAAAATCAGTACTGGTTTCTGAAATTGCATCATTACTTCTCCATCAGTTAATTGTCCATGCTGTCATTATCACATTAATTAGTACCTGAGATACTGATTCTGTCAGACATGAATACATTTGTGCTAACAGTCATTAACAGGCTCTTTGCACACTAATGACAGTAGACCAAAACTTTAAGAAGAGGGAAAAAGAACTCTATAGGGAAGCATTAATTTTTAATGCATATTAAGGTTGTGGAAAAATGCTCTATATTTGCATCGAGCTAAATGTGAATTCAACTCCCCCCCCCCCCCCTTTTTTTTTTTCTCCAGTGTTGCTTCTGTAGAAATTTTTGGCAAAGGGAAAATCAAAATTACAAAATTACAAAACACATTTCACCTACTCAGTATTGGATCACTAGCTACCTACCAAGAGCTACACTTTCAGCTTTTGGCCACTGAGAACATGGCAGATTTCGATAGACTTGGTCTATTATCTTTTCCTTCACTTGCGATATGGTATCACAGTTAAGCACTTTCACAGGTGTGGAATCAGTTCCTCCATCTTGTACATACACATTTACTGTCTGTAAAAGAAAGAATATATATGGTGAATAAGACAAACCAGTGTTGGAGTGACCTCCAAATCTAGTTTTCTGGATGATTTAAATGCAAACCATATTTAAAATTCATTGTGCAATGATTATTGCACAGCAGTACATATTTGCAATGCGACTATGGACTCCTTGTGAGATCCTTCACTGTTATGCAGCCAACCAGCTCTTTGAATTCCAGTTAATTCTTCCCATTATGACTAAATAGAAAAGCTGCAAAATAGATTTGCTTATGTCTAATATGATACCATTAATAAGTCTTGTTAATTTATTAAAGTTTAAAACAAGGGGGAGGCACAAGTACAAAGCAGCAGGACCACTTCTCTTGCAGCCTGATGACTTGGGACACAGTGAAGCACAAGTAATGCAGTGCCTAAATTTAATGAGTTACCAATAATCACTGGAGCTGCACACTTCTGAACTCCTAGAATACTGTAGCTGAACAATTTTGTCTTCCTTTACACTGTCTTTGTAGTTCTGGTTTTACTTCTCGTTGAGCAGACTGACTGTACATATGGTGATTTAACATGGCTCAGCTGACGAGTAGTGACTTGCCCATGTCCTGTAACTTTATCTCTAGTGACCAGCTGTTCGTTAAGCATGTATTAGTATCCCTAAGTAGTTTATGTTAGTTCTAAAATATTACTGTTTTCTGATAGTACTGCCATTTATTTATTTTTTTGACGTTAAGGAGAAACCCCCAAAAGCCTGCAGTTTGCTAAATCTAGGTGGATTTTTTTAGAAGTAGCTTCAATAGGTCAATTTCAACACAGATAAAACCAAATGAGAAAATGATGGCCAGTAAACCTTCATGGGAGGAAAAAGCACCCAGAACAAACAGATGTTATAAAAAGCCTCTTTCTTTCACAAGCTGAATAAGTACAACACCATGTCTTTGTAGATATTTTGCTAGTTGGGTGGCTTTGGAGGCCAGGCATGTCACAAGATCAGCCAGTGATCCTAAGGATCTGAGCTCTCAGATATGGTCCTGCCAACCGTGATATCTAAATTCATCATGTCAAACCTCAGAAACAAACTTGCATGGTTGGTATTTTTAAACAGTGAAGAAAAACTATGCCATACGGCAGTGAAATTAAACATGATTGCACTGTCCCTTGACAGAACTCTCAAACTAATCATGAGATTTCACCTTCCTTTTCCTATTAGCTTTATGGTAATTAGACAAGATTTTGCTGCTGGTTCAGTATGCAGCATGTCAGTGTAACCAGTGATGCAAAACAGACTCAGCTTTTAAATAAGAACAATTAGAGTGCAGACAACTGCTCTGTATCGTACTCTCCCACCACGTCTCACTTTCCTGCAGAAGTGAACTAATTAACTCATGCTTTAACCGACCTTGGTGCACAAGTGCTCCCTAACTATTCATGATTACCACAACATCATCAAAGATCCCCATATTTTAAAGCAATATTATCCCACTTCATTATCTTTCGTCATACATGTATCTGTATATATCTCATCATCTTACATGCATGCACACAGACAATTGTTTCTTGTGGTATTTGTGAATCTGGACCAAATAATGCTACTGTACATTGTTATCATGTTTAATATCTAAGTAGCATGTTTGTTCTGCCCACATCTGACTACATGCACAAATTTTCTGCTTTTGTACTATATTCAATTAGCTTAATTGGAGACATCACTTTTTAAGAAAAGAAACAGACTGAAGAGAGAATTATTGTCATGAAGCCTTACATGATACACAGTGCAAATACATTTTTTTTATGCACAAGAGAAAATGCACACAGCATTGCCAGTTAGTGTGGCTCTATGGGTGGTACTTTCAGCTCAGATGATAACTCAGCTAATTCTCAAAATATCAACAGAACTTAAAATACTTATTCTTGGTCAGTACACACTTTTCTTGCAGGCAGTCTAGGCAATAGTTCAGTGATTCAATGACTGAAAGTCCTACAGCAATCTCCTCACATCAGCCCTCCCATCAGCATCCCTTCTGAATACACAAAATACTGATTTTTTTACCAGGACTTAAGAAAACTTATTATAAAACTTAGTATCTCTTTCAACACTGCAGATATATCACTGCATTTTTCTCAGTTGGAGACAAACACAAATGACTATTATCATGCCAATAAAAAAGGAATCAGAGGAAAAAAAAAATCTTGTTATTTCAAGGACAGTCCATGTCTTGGATATTCATTGTATTTTGGATATTCGCTGTATCCTGAAGAGAATCAGCAAGACTATCAGGAAGAGTAAAACTAGAATTTACAATCCCTGAACAGCTAAAAGGTAGGCTGTTTCATTTTTTTATAGTCAATGAATCCCACGTACTGGAGTTTGGTTGAAAAAAATGGTGCAAATCCATGCCAGTGAACAGAATTAAGCCAAAGTAGAATTTGTAACAAAGAGAACTGGACCATGGCACTGGAGATCAGATTCAGAGGTGGTAGAGCTCAGAAGGGGAAGAGGCAGGGATCTCCACTTCATCCCACTTGATGCATATAACATGGGTCTCCAGGACTGCCTTATACAGGCAGCTTCCTCAACTTAGTGTAGGGAATTTAAACTTCTAATGGGCATATAAACCTCCTTCAATGCCAGTTTGATTGCTCATGTTCAGAAGAGTTTGGCTCACCAACAAACAAGTGCAGAAATAGTTTCATAAGGTGTTTTGGATATTGCAGAGCCATCTTACAGGACTGGAAAGGAGCTCATCCTGATATACTAATAAAAATGAACTCTGAAATGACATTGGATATACTGACATGTAGAAATATCAAGGGAGAGACACAACCTGAAGTCCAAGCACAACGTTAGTGCAAGAATTTTACAAAAATCAGTCAATTAATTTAGATGGGAAAAGGGAAGAAGGCAAACACCCCCAAAGTTCTTCAGGTAAACCTTGAAAATTATGGAAGGGATTTACTGAATTGAATTCTATGGTGGCAGGACTGGGATTTAATGCTTAGAAGATAATTTACAGCTTTATTTTTGTTCTTGGAGACTTGCTTCGGTCAGACTATCTACAGTATTGCCCATGATCAGAACTTCTATGCAGATCATAGTAGTCCAGAAAGTATGTACAGACTTAACACTACAGGTCTTACTTTAAATAGAAAAATTGTTTTATAACATAATAATCATGCACTGCTTACCAACTGTGTATACTCTACATCATCTCCCAGTAAGCCTGTGTCATTCAATGTATACTTGGCTTTCTTTAGTACAGCATCCACTGGACCTTTTTCTACCTGGTGTTTGATGGCCTTGAACAATTTATAAAGAGGCTCCCCAGCATTGTCCTGTTAAAGGAAATAAAATAAAATAAAATACATCAAAAACAAAAGATACACTCAATTCAGAATATTTAAGTATTATTGATAAAAAAAACCCACAGGCAACAGACTTCAACTCTTACCTTGAGGTACTGATATAAACAAATAGACATCCAGTTAGACAACATTCTCTCAACAACCGTTTCAGATCTAAAAAAAAAAAAAAAAACAACACCAAGTATGTTAAGGGTACTTAATGACAAAGTTTTAAAGAAAAACATTGCTTGAAATATAATATTTTTACATGCTTAACTGCATGCACTTTCCTAATGCAATGATTTCCCTACAGAGTCTTGAGAGCATGTACTTGCTTTATGATAAGTGCTTTGTATTGCTCATCATTCCTGGGTACCTTCAGCTCGTTACTGAAAAGCACACAGCCTTTATGCAAAATCTTAAATTGTGTCTATGCTGTAAGAACAATCGCTAAAAACTTAACCCAGTTGTGCACATACTGGGAAAATAACCCTACAGATTAAAAAGCTACAACATATGCAGAGCAAGGCCTTTTGTAATGTATTTGAGATAACAAGAGGGTTAAAAACATTAGAGCAAGCCTTCATTGAATACAGAATGAAAGCTGATTATGTGTGCTCATTACAGAGATGCTGTGTGGTATAAATGCTAGATAATTTGGAATAAAATTAGATTAAAAAGTAAATGAAATGTTCGTTATTGTATTTTGAGGTAAGGTAGATGCTTCGGTAATCTTGATACAGATTCTATGCTACAGTAATTTGAATAAGGAAATCTGTTACCAACAGTCCTGCTTCTGCCTTCTACAGCTGTTTCTGGTGGACTTGTTTTCCAAATATCCTTGGGTTGGGGTATTTTTGACTTCCACAGATAGTTGGTGTTTTAATGTAGTCATGTTGCAAAAGACATACATTTACAGAGAAACGGAGAACTACAGAAAAACATAACAATCATTCAAACCTTCTTAGCATCAACTTTGGGTTTTTGGCCACCACATACTGCTCCATCAGTTCTAAGAACAGCGTCCTCATGATGTCAGTATAGTATTCTAGTTTTCCATGTAAAGCAACTGTCAGTAAAGATGCAAAATACACTTTAGCTCGAGCAGAGAACTCCCTTTGGTTTTCCAGCGTGTGAATAAACTGAAACAGAAATCAAATACAAAATCAAGTCAGATAGCATGTTTCTGGAGAGCCTCAATGTTTGTCTCCATTAAGAAGATGAGGAATATTATTTTAACATTAATCTCCTAAGCACAGCATGGAAAAGTTTTCAAAAGTTTGAAAAAACTACTTGTAAGAAAACGTTACCTATAATTTGGTTTCAGATATACACACTGTCTACCAGTCTAACCCAAGGAATAATATATATAAATAATACCTTTTAACTGAATCCTTATGTAAAAGCTATGCTTTAATTAAAAAGAAAGAAAGATAAAAGGTGTATTCTGTGACAATTTTTTTTTGAAAGGAAAATCAACTTTCCTCTCCCCCAAATTCCCAGTTCTTTCACATCATATTACAAAGACACTAATCTAAGTAAGCACACCTGGGAATGCACTCTCTTCTGCCAGAAACTGTAATACTACCATTAACTAGCTCAGCACTGGAACCTCATTTAAAAAGGAGAAGTTGTTAGAAGCCTAAATCTATATTTAGGTGTCTGACAATCAGCTCATTTTCCGACAGTGAGCAATTAGGTGTCTTTTCGGAGGAGCTGAGCACTCATCAATCATCTTCATGAATAGATTTTTTTTTTTTTTTTTTCTGGTTGGAGGAGCCTATGTCTTGGACTCTCTGGGATAGAAATCCAGCTGATAGCTTGTGGCAGGTAACTGGTGACCACAGCACCCAGCTGAACCAGTAGGGAATCAGCATTTCTCATGCCACATTTCTTAAAAGGCTTAAACAGACTAACCTGTAACAGCAGTTTTTATGGCAGATCAGGTAATATCTGCTTTCCTGCAGCCACTGTCATGTTGACCAAGTCTGTGAGATATGACTTGGCTGGCTCTACAGAAACCTTATCTTCCCTGTAACCCCAGGGAGCTCTGGCTGTGATGCAACAGATTTGCCATCAGCTACTTTAGAACCAGAAACTTATGAAAATCACTTATTTTTACTAACTTTGGTTCACTTGTGCTTGCAAACCTACTGTGTTGCTCATACAAGTATGCCCAGCTAAAAGATAAGGAGAATCTACTTCAATACTCACATTAATGAGAAATGATTTGCTATTGAGGAGGTTAGAGAACTGGTTCAAAGCCTGCTCCACGGTCTGCCGCCGAGCCTCTGGGATATCCAGCTTCCCTGTAATCATCACATCTTTCTCTCCGTCTTTGGAGGGCAAGAAGAAGACTCTGTCTGTGTATGTTTTGTAGTCCAGTACTGGGATTCCAGCTTCATTTACGTCACTTGTATGGTCTTCCATCTCTATCATTAGATCTAGAATACAGTTTAAAAGTTGATTGAAAAAAAAAAAACAGTTTTTTTTTTTTTTTTTTTTTTTTTTTTTTTTCCCCAGGTAGCATGATCTCTTTGGGTATCTTGTAATGTAGAAAAAGTAACTCAATGCTGAAAACTCCATCTCATCACACATTTTCTCTTGCTATTTTTCCCAATTATCCTGTTAACTATGACCACAGCTAATCCTCTGGTGACCTGCTCATAACTGTCTTTAGCACAGATGGTTTCCTTGTTTATGTCTACCGAAGAAAAGCCTTAATGGATGTCTGAGTGAGTTCATACATATGAACGTAGGATTATATCAAAGAGTAAAAAATAGACACAGCAATGCTGTTTTTTCAATGTATATTCTATTCTCTCTGAGTCCATGTAATAATAAAAGTTCTTTTTAAAAACACATAGCAATCCAGGAAAATAAAGTTTAAAGTGTAAAGCCTGCTAATTTAATTGGAAGGAAGGGGATGGCAGGAAGGAAGGTTAAATGGCTTGTTGAAATTGATGGAAACATTTCTGTGGGACTCAAAAGCTTTGCATTTCTTAAAAGGGACAACAATTAGGGAATCATCTTTCGGAGCAGCTATTTTAGCTGAAGGCTTTCCAATTACCCAGTATTGCTGATCGACTAGAATACCACGTTAATTAGTATAGTGACCCAGTGTCTCTGAAAGTTTATTGCTCATATGCATTCATTTACCCCTTTACTTCATAACAGCCAGCAAAGCTAAGAGACAAAGTGTCTTGTGGTTTCCAGCTTTGTGGTATTTGTACTTCCTCCTGATGGCCCTTTCTGTAGCTATTATTGGTCCTACGTATTTCAGACTGTCTGCACTTTGTGCTGTTGTCATTACAGTTTTACAGCATGGATCCAGAATGTGTTTTGACTTCAGTGTTTCATTTAACTGTCAGCCAAGATGGATGCAGTTTGGGAACTGGATTACTCCTTGGATGTGCCTTCTGCTTCCCCAGTCTTTGTGCTTGGTGGAGCAGAAAGGAAACCTTCAACCCAGCAAACATCAAGAGTCTGTAGCATCCCCAAGGGATGTCAGCAAGAGAAAGATACCTTCTCCTTTCAGAAATGGTTATGAAGTTGCACGCAGGAGGTGATGGAGGGAGGGCTGTTAAGCTTCCTTGACCCTCTCACATTTCAAAATGCAGTTTGAAATGAAATGTCTCTAGGAACAGTTTTTGATTCAAAGATTTGCTTCTGAGTTGTGTCCAGAACCTGGAAGGAGTTGGCCTTCCACAGAAAGAAATCCGACACAAGGAAAGAACATTCTGTCCCAGAAGTTCCCAGGAATCAAGACTTGGAGAGGCTTCCAGCATGACAGAAGTCTTTGAGATACCCTGAGCTCCTAAAATTAATTTCAAACTCTAACCTCAAACTGGTGTTTAATTCAATCCCACTATTTAGCCACTGCCAACATAAAATAATCTTTCTCTCTCTAGAAGTAAAACATGCAGTTTTTTTTTAGTTGGGATAATTTCAACATGACCCAACAGCAAGTATAATTCAGATAATGAGATGACATTTCATGGTAAGAATTTAAGCCAATATTTGCAATGTTTGCATTCAGATGGTTAATTGAAGTATTGCAATGAGCGGTTCAACATGTAGAAATGCTGAGCCTTCACACCTCCTGCTGCCTTCCCTGGGATGCTGCTGCTACATTTACATAGAACAATTAGATAGCTCCTCAAGTCAAGCTTAAGGTATTCCTGTAATGAACTGTGCAACGTGCTAGCTCTTTTGTGCCTGCTTGCCAAATTATCCCTTTGTAGGCTGATTGCTGCAAATACATTTTGCAGCTCTGAAAAGCATTTTCAATGTACATGCTTGGTATATATAGCCATTGTGTTAAATACTAAGTGCACGATAAGTCATTACAAACCTTTTTTTCCTCCATGTCAATGGCCACTATAAATAACCCCAATCTCAACTAATTTACATTTCCCAGTTGCCAATGCTGTGCTCCCTTATGACTGAAACTGTCCATTTCCTTTAACAAGCTCAACTCCCTATTTTACTTTATGACTTTCATATATAATAGCAAACTATGTGCTGTATGGCAACGCGTGTAATCAAGACTACCAAGGTCTACTTCTAAGTATTTGTTCTCAGGAGACAGTTTTAGCAAGAAAGCACCATTGCTCTTCTGATTGCTCAAGAGGACTCACAGCAGTAAAATATCTGTCATACCTGTGAATTCCTTCTTGCACCGGTCTCTGACACTCTCCTCCAGGCCTTCAAGTTGTGACTTAATTTTTTCATACTCTCGTTCTGCTTGTTGGCTCTTGCGTCTTTATGGAATAGAAGATTTTAAAGTTACAAACTGTAAAAGCAAATCATTTGCAGCAGCTCTGAATGGGAAGCCAAGGGGATGACTGGAGGACCATTTCTGTTTGGATTTCCTTTTGAGCACTAGTGGCAGAGAGAGAATGGAGGAGAACAGCGACAGCGGCCCAAATATTCGTTTAGTGCCAAACAACCTGGCACCACCATGGGCCTGCTACTTTAAAACACACTAGGGCAGAGATTTGACATCCACTAAGTGGTAGTTACAAATGCTTGTGATCACACATTGACTACAGAAACTTTATTTGTATGTACTGAAACAGGGACTGCTTGCAGCATGTTCTGCAGCAGTTAGAGATCATCACAGTGCATCAAGGAGGCTGCAGGACATCCGTGAGAATGTCAGTGCTGCTTAGCACTTCAGCAGTGCTTTGGTTACATTGATACACACCACCAGAGTGAAATCCACCCCCTCCTAAGGTCTGTGCATGAGGCCCATTTATTACTAACCTCGAAATTGGGCTAAGTAGGTCTTAAGAGAAGTACTGACATTGTTCTGGCCCTTTGTGAAGTGTGAATTTCATCATTAATCATGAAATTTGTTGTGTGGGTAACACTTATCTCAGCTGGAAAGACCCAAATGACCACTTAGCCAAATCCATCCAGCTCTGATCTACAGTACTGACTGAGGCAGCATAAACGCTGAAAGATATGTATGCAGAACAAGTTATCTCCTTTGTGGGAGGCACTTTAGTTGCCGTTTCAAGAATGCTATCTGTGCAACTCAGTCTGCAATTGTGCACTAGGCAAGCCTGGGACCAACTGTTGTGCTGATGTATAAAGGACAGACTGGGCTGACTGACACCAAGGAATTTGGTGTGTGTGAGAGGAATAAATTGGTGCTCATACATATCACCAGCTGTAACTGCTTTTCTTAACCCTACAGCTCTTAAAAAATTTTAAGGATTTTTTTTTGTAGGCTGAGCTCAGAACAATCAGGTATTACCTTAAAAGCCATAGGACAGCAAAAAGACCTAATTAAAGGAACTTCTTACCTATAACAGATGATAGAAATTACGATGATTGCTATCATAGGAATAAGTACCAGTGGCAAAATAAGATTCAGTGGGATGTCGCTCACACGTGTATCATATTCCACCCTTCCAAGGATCCATTCTCGGAGTCCAAATTTAACCTAATTAGATAAACACACATTTGCCTCAGAAACTGCAAATGGACAATGGTTCACTTCTCAATTGTGCTCTAAATTCTTTGTAATTCTTACTAAGTGAATTTCTTTCTCAATCTGCCAAACAAAGGAAACATTTCTGAATATTTTATACTGAATTTAGGTCACTAGCACTTTATTCTATGAAATAATTTTACTTTGTTTGCAGAGGAAGACAAATCCCCAGTCTGCCTAGCTAAAATTTTACATTCCTATGTAATGAAGGTATAGCTTGGCAGCTTGGGAACACTCTTTATGTGTGATGTCTTCTAGACAGCAGGCAGAAGCTGGAGAAAGAAAGAATTGCAAAGAGTTTTTTACAGTACTATAACAACTTTAGAGAATGAATTATTTTAATTAAGAAGCAATTGTAGCAGCGTTACTTAAACATGATACTAGAGTATATTGAAAAGGTAACTTACAATGAATTCAGGAAGGTTATTGATCATATCTCTCTTCTGCCTTTTCTTTGGTTGTGGCTGTACTTCAGGTGGCTCACAATACAAGTCTGTTTCAGTCAGTGTTTTTATGTTGCAAGGCTCATCACCTACAAAAGCCTGGGCCTCGTCTATCGTCATGGCTTTGTTCAGGTTACTGCCCTAGACAGAATATACAAGGCTAAGTTATTATGGCAAAGTCTTAGGAAACAAGAAGTTCCAAGTTGCTTATTTCCATTTGGATCATGCTAAGGAGTGGATGTAATTTGAACTGCAGCGTACAGAAGAGTGGAGCGGAGGGGAATTATGCAATTCCACCTCCTTTCCTTCTTGGTGCAATAAGGAAAGTTCCATTCAATCCTTGGGAGCTCTCTGGAGAGGGCATTTCCAAATGCCAGATTCAGCAGTAGGGGGCATCCTGGGGAAATCCAAAGTATGGCAAAAAAGAGCAAAATTCTCTGAGAAGGGGAGGGGGAAGGAAAGCGGAGCTGACAATATTAATCATCCAGAAGAGGTAAGGGACTCTAGAAAGCATTTTCGGTATGCTACCAAACAGCTGATCATCATAGGTTAGGGTTTGTGAAAGAAAGGAAAAATCCCATATGTGCTGCAAGGACAAAATGAGCGACCACCATCTCTTGGTGGATTTACCTTTGCATTTATGAGTTTATTGACTTGCTTTTTGATGCCATCTGTGAAATTTTCAAAGGTTGGGTCTGCAACATATGCAAAGGAGTGGCTCTCATTTTTTACAACCAAATGATAATGATCCATTAGAATAATAGTGGTAATGTTGTAGTTTTCTGGATCTTCCAATATTGGTGGGGAAGAAAAAATCACTGTGGTTTCATTAAGTCTTGTAACAGATCTTCCATCAAACTATAAGAAATGAGACAAGAAAAATGTGCATATATTAGAGTTTGGTTCCTGTACCTAACTGTTGATAACTTTACACCGTAGAAATAACAAGACTGGAGTTGTATCCTCCATACAGCAAAAATAACACAGTATGAGGTACTTGCTGAAAAGAAAAAAAAATGCTGATGGGAACAAATTATTGGTTAATTATATTCTAGCAGCTGCCCCCTGAAAAAACTTAGCTCACTTTCCATTGCCTCCAAATTCTGTGACTCTGGACTACATTGGGCTGATATCATTAAATTGCTCTAAGATTAAGAAGTTAATATGGCAGGCTTAATCCAGGCCATCTTCTGTACCATTAGGTTTCTCAAGTAGATTCTTTTCTACTGACATTGGAGAATAGCTTTCTGAAATTCAAGACAAATTATTAAGTGAATTTCTGCCAAAAAATTGCCAGTTGTAAATCACCTACGCAAGGTAACTCTGTTGACCTGTCCCCTACCTCACTCCCAATTACACAAATGTTGCTATGCTAGAAACACCTTCAGCCATTCAGTAATACTAACCATAGCCAACAACACTAATATGAACCCCTAAAACTTCTTCTATCACCACCTGAGTTTCTCACTTTGAGAAATCAAAGGTGATTTGGTAGCTTCTTCCCTACGTTTTTGATATTGCTACATAAATAGAAGCAAAACTAAAGATTACGAGAGAGTTTCTAGTCTTAACCAAGAGTATGTACTATATGCAATGCAGATTTAGGCTAACATGTTGAATTGATGCTAAGCATACAAGAGGAGAGGAGGTAAGATACGTTGATAAATAATGTCAGGAATGCTAAACAGAGATTAAGATTGTCCTGAGTTTTAAGGTAAGCAAGATAATTACATCTTGCAGTTTACAGCCTGTGAAATGTAGGCAGCTTTGCTCTTAATATTCTTAAAGGAGAGTGTTTTGATGGACCCAAATCCAGCTGGCTTTGGCATACATAACTTGAAGCATGCACATAATACAAGAAATGTACATTACCAACTCTATATGATAGTAATTATTTTTGATATTGATCACAAGACAGTCTTAAATTGAAACACTAGCTTTAAAAAAAAAGCCTTAAAACACGTTCTTGGAGATTGCTTTTAAGTTCTCATCTTTGCATGAAATTGCAATCTTCATTAGAAAAGTGGAAAATTGAGACCAATTGATAATATCAGTTCTTAGCATTACATGCAAGAAGTGTTTTTTTTTTTTTTTTTTTTTTTAACCTTTATTTATTTTGCACATCTTTTCTTGGGATCATGCTGTAAGTGGAATGTGCTTGAAGCAAGAAAGAAAAGTAGAAGACTGTTCGTTGAGGTGTGAGAAAATAAAAGACACTGACTGCGCAAAGCCAAGTACTCAACATTGTCTGGATTAAGGTCTTGTTTCAGACAAATTGCTAAACTTTGCAGGGGAGGAGAAGGAGATATATAAAGAAAAATTATACCACCTTCCAATTTTCAAATATACCCAGTTTACCATTTAAAGTTTAGTTCTTCTAAATTTATTCATATTGAATGAAAATCGTTTTGAAGCAGAAGGTTACAAGGTGCAAATAAATGTAAGCAAGGATGGCAGTAGTAGGCTCCTCTTACATGGAGACCCAGAAGCCTGTTCAAATCTCATTCCACCTCAATCCCAGTGAATTCAGGTGGGCAAACTTTTCATTGCATTTTGGAATAGATTCTATGTTATACATCCAGTGTGATGCCTTTTTTGGGGGGAAAGAAAAGAAAAAGAAAATTACCCTTTTGAGACTTGCTTTCCCTGCTTCTGGACGCTCTGCATATACCACCAGTGAGAAACTCTGGATGAGCTCAAACCCAGTTCCAGTTACTGTAATATTTCTCCCTCCACTGAAAGGCAAAATTAAAAAAAAATAAGTCAATTCATTGGCAAAATACTACAGCCATATTGTTTATCCTGCGTGCCACTATTTCTATTGAAAACAGTTATGTAATTCCTATAGGACAGTTAGATATTCTACACAAAGAATTTCTGTTAAATCTATCAATGACAATAGTATTTAAAAGCAGCAATGTCTACTTCAAACTGGTCTTAAAATAGCGGAATAAAGAAGTGCAAATCACTGCCAATATCTGTGGCTTTTCATTGATGCCTATTTTAATGTGCTTTGCTTCTCCAAGATTCTTGTTAAAATCAGTCCACCTAGCATGCACACAGACAAAAGTGGGTGTATTTTCCACAGATCTGTAGGGACCTGGTTTCTCTATTCCCTTTCATTTGCAACATATTGTTTAAAAGAGAATGCATTCACATAAGAAAAAGAATGCATGTAAGTGGCCAGTGGGAACTAAAGTCATCTAAGTAACATAGATTTAGAAGGATAGCTATCCTCAAAGCAATCCATTATAATAAGGTTCAGTTTATAAAGAGGAAAAAAAAAAGTCTTTTAAATACCATGGAGTAAATCACTAGTGATCTACCAAAAAACCTCCAGGCCCCCAAACAACCCAAGCAAAAAAAAAATGCAAGTATTAAAAACAAATCCTATTTTACATAAATGATTACTCCATATTCAAGAAGGCAAGTACCAATTCCTCCAGTAGAAGTCACAGTCAATTTATTTTTAACATCCTATTTTTAAGGTCATCATCTTTCACTTCTTTTTGCTGAAAGAGGGTGGAAACATCTTAACCACTCTCTCTGCCAACTGCACTCACTAGGCAGAATGATCAGAATTAGGGAACAACAGAGACCAGCATGGGGAAAGTTAACAAGCTTAACCCTGAACCAGTCGCAGAATTACTCTCAGAACCAGAGGTATGACAAAAGGACATTTATACAGATGATTTGCCATTTTGCTACAAGTAGATGAGTGGCGCACATTTCTTTGGTTTCACAATTGATACTATATGAGCATTTTTCCAGAAGGAATGCTGTTTCGAATGAACAGCTGCCAGCTGGGGTGTTAAGTAGGGGCCTCTGTAGGAAAAAAAACTCCTTTTAAGAGACTTACTGATCCCTGATCTAGATATGTTTTTTCCTCATGGGACAAAAAGATGATAAGCCATAGCTACCCTCTGTTTCCAGCTTACTTATTAAAAGCTGAACAGTAGAACTGCTAGAAATGTTTTGGCTAGAAACCTTTTATATCACTTTCAGATGATGATCTTTCCTTTAGAGAGGGGAAGGGTTTGTACGTAATGCAAAGGTCATGTTGTTTCATGTTCATCATGCTGAAACGTTTCAAATCTCTTTCTTTGAGACATGCTTATTTAAAAGAAGCTCATTACCTTTATTAGTTTCAGTATATAGCTTTGAAATGGCAATTAAAATTTGGAGGTAAACAGAATACTTTCAACATCAGCCATGGTTAAGAAAGTTCACAAACTCTATGTATCTAAATTTGAGCATGGGTAGAGTATGGCAGTTTTTATATCAAACAGTTCCATACAGAGGAAGAGCTATATTTTGACCCAATTGTAAATGAAGCTATGAGAAACATTTCATTACCTGCTGAAGCTATTTACTGGCAGGAACTTGGTGACGGTAGGATTCTCACTGTATGAAAATTGCCCTGGTACATTAATTACTGTTTCCCCATAGAGCAATGTGACTTTAACAGCTTCAACCTTGCTATTACGTCCTGTAACACAAACGATCTCATCTCCAAAGTCAGTGCTAGATTGGAGAAGAAAAAGAAAAGGAAACATATTCAGTTACTAACATTACTCTTTACAGCAGTACCCCATAACAAAAACAAACAAACAAAAAAAAAAGAACTCTGAGCTCTGTTTTCTGCTCTGCACTGAATAACAACATGAGGAGACAACACTTTCTCTAGATCATTTAGAGCCTTTAACAGGATATGAAAAAGAATAGTGTACAGACACAAGAACAATGCGATGTCAGCACACTTCAGCTCATTCCATTTTTGGGGGGAGAACAGGGCAGCGATTAATAAAGGAAACAAGAAGTGAGAGAAACAGGTCAAGGGGCACCAGAGGATTAAAATTTTATATGGAACCACTCAGGAGATGTTGAGTGAGAGCATGGCTGGATTTGGAACAGCCGGTCATGTGGAGAGAGCTGAAACTGGAACAATTATTTGGATAACTGAGTCCTCCAACTTCGGTAATTTTTGTAGCTGCTTCTTCCAGCTGAAGCCTCTCAGTGAGTTTCTGTTTGAATATTATGTGCAGAGCCACACTGCATGGCATGAGTCTCTACGAGACAGACAACAGATCTGTATAATTTCTAAAGGCCAGAAAAGGTTGGTACTTTGTTAGGGTACAACTCTGTACTGTTAGTTACTCAGGGTACGTACACATTGCAAGGCTGGCTACCGACTAAAACACGAACATCCTTCTTGGAACCAGTTTCCAGGTTGGTACCAGTGATGGTAAGTGTGGTTCCACCTGCTTGTGGGCCACTTTCAGGTCTTATTCCAGACGGATGAGGTTCCTGCAAAGAGGAGATGGTGAAAACTAATTTAGAAAATTAAAATAAAATTTACACTAGTGTTAATTGGTATAATAGATAATAGTAATTTAATATCATCACCCAAAAGATAATAAATTAAAATAATGAAGGACAAGTCTTCTCAAATGAAACGACGTCTTTCATTATTCATGGTGAGTGAAGGAAGAAGTAATGTGATGTGAATGTACACATTTTTTCCATACTGTACTTTATGAGGCTTTATATGGATTTAAATTACCTACTGGCAAGATGCAGAGTTAGCTGCCATTAAGTTTGTGTGAGCTTCCTGTTGGACTTCCTGTTTTCATTCTTATTTTAAGATTTTTTCTTTCTTATGGCTGAGTCTACTTTCACCCTTCCTTACCCCTTTCCTATGTTCTGTGTCAGTGACAGGAGAGACAGAGCAAGTTTTTCAGAACTGGTACAGAACAAAAAAGAATATTAAGGTCCCATTTATCTTGTAAGATTCTTAATTGCTGTAGAAGATTGTTATCCCTTTCTTGAGCAATGAACTTGCAGAGCAAAGATATCAGAAAATACTAAACTTTTCTTTACACACCTAGAACGTTGGATAGGATTTCCTAAAATCAATTGGAACAAGCAGATATGTTTCAAATTGTCATGAAAGTTCTCAGAAATTTAAATTTCTCAAGTCAGTTCTCTCCTTTTATTCTCAATTCAGTCCTTGTTTCCATGACTGTATTACCCCAGATATGACAAATTCTGTAAATTAATAGTGAGAGCTTTTCAAGAACAGTGCAATTTAATTACTTCATCACTAAGCAGTCCCTACTCCCAGTTGAGAAAAGTGTTGCTATTCAGGACATCACTGCTGCTACTGAGTCAAGAGCATGAGTGAAGCCATGTAAGCCACATGAGATTGATTGGCCTTGCTTCAGCACATGTTGCCTGCCAACTTGCTCAAATGAGTGGACAATGATGAAGTCCGGCCTTGGGGCCATTCCTTACAGGCACATACAGGCTGGCTGACCGTCGGCTGTTGAACATTAGCCATCAGTGTGCCCAGGTGGCCAAGGAGGCCAACAGCATCCTGGCCTGCATCAGAGTGTGGCCAGCAGGACTAGGGAATTGATTGTCTCCTTGTACGTGGCACTGGTGAGGCCGCACCTTGAGTACTGTGTTTAGTTTTGGGCCCCTCACTACAAGGATATTAAAGTGCTCTAGCATGTGCAGAGAAGAGCAACAAAGCTGGTGAGGGCACTAGGAATCAAAGAAGCAACTGAGGAACTGGTGTTGTTTAGTCTGGAGAAAAGCAGGTTGAGGGGAGACCTCATCACTCTCTACAACTACCTGAAAGGAGGCTGCAGCAAGGAAGGTGTTGGTCTTCTTTCTCAGGTAACAAGTGATAAGACACAAGGAAATGGTCTCAAGTTGAGCTGGGGGGTTGGAGGGGATCACAAAATCATCCAACCTAGATGATTCTATGATTCTATGAATAAAGCAAGGGCAAAGATGTTTGTGAACTTCCCTTGCTGACTGGGGTTTACCTGATCACCATCATACTGCACTGATCTCCCACTCTAAGGAGGAAAGGCCATGCTCATAAAGAGAGTTTGCCTGACTCATCATATAGCAAAAAGCTTTCCCCTATGTTATTTTGCTCATGCACAGACTGCCATCTCTGTGTCAGCGTGCAGCTAGAAAAACAATGGTCCATGAATGGCAGGGAGAAGAGGGAACGATGTACTAGAGTTTGGTCAAAAGCTCAGTGAGCCATTGATGGGTTTTTAACAAGTAGCAGGAATTTGCAAAAAAGCTTCCAGTTGACATCGTGGTTACTTGATAAATTTGCTTTATTAAAGCACTGATATTATAGAAACACAGAACTTGTACTTGCTCTGCTTGTTTTATTCTTTCATGTCTGAGCAACTTCCCTCTGAAGGAATGCATCACGGTTCAGCACACTTCACAAATCCACAATGACAACTGTAATTTACTCTCAAGTCATTGAGCTTTAGGAATATGCTTTAACACTAATTGGGTGTCAATTGCTTTTCTTCCCTGAGAGAAATCTGTTTGTAAACCCTTCACTCCTCAAGATGTACGATGCTACAGCACATGACTGCTCTCATGCACTAACCTTTGATTTCTTTTTAATTTAATACATCACTTGAGTTACAACATTTTATGTAAGGAATCAACTCAAAGTAATTTTTAAGCATGGTTTAAGCAAAAAGGCGCATTGACTCAACAGAATTGAGTGAAACTTGCTTATTTAGATCTACATAACTCTGTCCGTACATACTCTTCTTTTGATTTAATTGTCTGCTGATTTAACCTAAACTGAAATTGCACGAGGGTAAATAAAAGATTTGAGTGGGTCAGTTTTAAAAATCACACTTGAAGCTTAAATTAACACAAGTCTAGACCTGCACTTCACAAAAAAGCTCATTTGTGCTTTTTTGAAACACAATATTGTTGATTAAAAAGATTATTAAGTTGTATTGCTTACAAAAATTGACCAAATCTTTTAAGTTTAACCTTGATAGATATACAGAAAAACATACCTTTTATTAACTCCAGATTAAATCTCAATTGCTACAAAGTGTTAAGAATATTGGGTCATTTTATCATCACCAGTTAAAATCTACTGCAACATTTCCAGAAGCAAGAACCACTAAAGAATTAATATGGACAAATTCTTTCTCCTTCCACCTCAGAAAAAAAACAAACACAACTATTAAAGGCTTGTAGCCTTTTCCCTAAATCCTACCACTTAAAGTCAAGCCTTTAAGCAAAGACTTAGGAAGGAAAGGTACAAGAAAAGATTTCTGAAGCACCATACCCCACTCTCTGTAACACTGTAATCTTGGGGGGGAGGAGGGGGGTGGGAGAAAGGAAGCTTGCTAAGAAGCTTCTGCTAGGCAGCTGTATTCCTTTCTTTCAGCAAAAGCGATAAATAATGACACCATTAAAGCTCAACTGGCATATCTGATCAGTAACTTTGGCAGTGCAAAGGCTGGTTCAGTAGCTACCTATCAGTGAATACTGAGCACGCCACAAACCTGAAGCAGGACCACTGAGAACTACTTTCTGTGTGGGACCTTTTATTGGCAGCCTGCATTTACCGCTCTGTGAACAGGGATGTAGTATCGAGGTAAACAAACAGCAAAGTTATCTCTGAGTAACACAACGGCAATGGGGAAGTAAAATAAGTACCTGTTCTGTTTTGCCCAGATTTTTTTTTTCTTTTTTTCTTAGCAAGACTCTGACTCTGCTAAAAGTTAAAAAGTTAAATGAGGATGGAGCCAGGCTCTTTTCAGTGGTGCCTGGTGATGAGAAAAGACATAATGGGTGTAAACTGAAACAGAGGAGGTTCCCTCTGAACACCAGGAATTAATCCTGTGCTGTGTGAGGGTGACTGAGCACTGGCACAGGCTGTGGGGTTTCCTCCTTGGAGATGTTCAGAAGCTGCCTGGATGTGGTCCTGGGCAGCCATCTCTCACTGGTCCTGCCTGAGCAGGGGTGGGAGCAGAGGGTCTCCAGAGGTCCCTGCCAACCTCAGCCATTCTGTGACTGTGTCAGTCTGTGAAAACTCAGCTGTGCCAAAAAGGAGAATGTGCTATCCACACCTCAGCCCCCCTCTGTGACACAGGTGCAGCACAGAGCCAGCACATCTCGGCCTCGCTTCAAGTTTAATGAAAACCGGAGGCCAAGATTCACTCCGGTAGCTGCTGCAGGTAGCAGCCAACGAGGAGGTGGAATAGTTACATTTAACCCTTATTTTCTCTTTAATCATTGGTTTTGCAGCAATCTCTCAATGGACTATTTTAAAACAGCTTAACTCAAAGTATTCATATTTAACCTATTTAAAGTAATTTTGCAAATACCAAGAGCACTCCAGGGACCAAATCATGTGGACGCCTCATAAAGGTTATCTAATAAAGAGAAGCTGAACTGGGCTCTGCATGCAGAGGAATTTTTCAGGATGACTACTAAAACAAAGCATCGTATAGTAAGTTTGTTACCATAAACTTGTCAGAAAAATGATTTGATTAATTCTTCCTTGTTATTTTCTGTTTCACGATTTTTTTTCCTTTCCCTTTCTCTTAAGGACCTTCCAGAAAAAATAAGAAGCTTAAACAAATTACCAACAATTTTTTCAGCAATTTTAATAACTACTTTATTGCAAAACCAATGCACTATGAGCAAGCTTTAGTGCTCTCTTAAAATGTTCATGGATGGTGAAAAGCACAAAGCTGCCTTGGCCCACCTGGTAGTCTCTTAGAGTACCAGTAAAGAAAAAAAACAGGTCACCTAAATGCTTAGCTGGAAAGTATTTTTCAGAAATGCAGTTAGGTAGACAGGACCAGAGGGAGCAGATATTCGCTGAGTGTCATGATAAGTTCAAAAAGTACTCTTTGAGCGGTGGAGCAAGCCTCTGAGAAGAATCGTGTTGCCTCAGAAGAAGGCAGCCCCTTCCCATGGGTGACATCGCACCCACCTGCAGGATGGAGAGGTTCAGACCCTTTTAAGCTGCTACACTGGGTCTTAACCATACAAATTCCAGCAAAGCTGCAACAAACCCACACCTCTACATTGCTGAACACAGCTCTGCATGAGATTGCTTCTTGCAAAAGAAAACGAAGGGAAAAGGGTAAAATCTTCACTGCAAACATTGTTTGAGGGATAATGAAAACACAGCTTTTAGCAAGATGTGGATACCTCTAATTTGGGCTAAATCCCAAGCAATACTGAAAATTCAGCTGCTACAAACTGCACTGACAACCTCAGAACCTCAAGTGATGTGAGATCAGTGATACCACCTTTTCAAAATCCCCTCAGGGATTTCTTTTCTACTTTCTTCCCTTTTCTCATTTCAGTTCCTGAATCAGAAGTACTCCTGCCATCATTACAAATACCCCACTTCCATTTTCAGCCCTCTGCACCTCTGTATCTTTGTTCTCTCAGTCAGAACATGCCCAGAGGACATCACACTTTTCTGCAACATCACATCACAGTGTGCACTGAAATTATAATGTTAAGTAGAACATTTGATTATGTGTCCTATATGGAATTTATAGCAGCCTTGTAATAATTCTTCTGGAAAACATCAGCTCTTGCAGAGATCTGGCAATACTTCATTTCTCATGGACACAGTAAAACTTAAACAACCTTACAAATACTAATTTAACCCTTGTTTTATAATTCCTTAAAGTGTAGAAAATCCTAATTGACATACACTGAAGTATTTTTCTTATTTTGCTTGAAAAGGACAGATGCTCTTGCAGCAGTCTATACTTCTCCCTTTGTCACTGGAAAAATATCGTTCATATTTTCCAGTTATTTGCTGTCTGGGTGAGCATAAATCTTTTCTGCAGTAACAGGTTACATCATACGTGAGTTTTCAGATTGTCTGGTTTTAAAAAGCCTTCTCCAATGCCTGCCAGTTATTTGGTGGCCTGTCATGTCAGGTAGGTCACCTCCCAGCAGAGGGACTTCTCACCACCTTACGCTTTGATGATCATGTCCTGTGCTTGTAGAAGTGGATTTGCAGTTTTGGTAAAACATATGCGCATCCACGGCTGTGCTATTTGAGCAGGGATCTCTTCTCAACAGGTGTAGCTTGCTCCCGACAAGTGTAGAATGATTTATCCCGAAGAAATAATTTGATCTCAATAGGATTTCTTGCTTGTAGGTCGGAGCAGATTTTAGCTTGTCCGCTGTGGGAAGTTGAGCATCTATATATCCTACATACCAACTTTCCTTAAATCACAGGTAGGTGTAACAATGCTGAGAGGTCTTGTAGTGCACCTGCAACTCAACTTTTCCATACTGTACCAGACTGCTGAGTGAGTACTCCTGAACTGATGAGCAGGTTTTCCAGAGCTTTGATAACCATTAGGTAGCTTTGGAGGACGGACAATAATGCTAAGAATAGGTTACCTGGTCTGCCTTTATGACTACAGTCAGTGCTGATCCTGTTGATACAGTTTACCTGAAAGCAGTGGTTTCCTGCTCCAATTTGAAACAGTGAGACAGTGACAATTTTAAGTAAAATCCTTGCACATTGCTTATAGTATATAACATTCAAACAGAAGGTTGTTTGGTAGCAAATTCATTTATTCTGTCTGTAACACTGGTTGATTTATTTGCAACTTGGCAAACCCTTCCTTGGCACTCACATTACTGTGTACCCCTGCCTCATCCACGCATCGCATACTGACCTGAGCTTCACAAGCTGTGTTTTTGGGCTTTGCCTCACAGTAATGTCATGCTCTTGCAACAGCCTGTCCTCTGAGGCACTCTGTGCTTTGTCAGCACACAGGTATGAGGGGAAAATGAAGTACCAGCAAAACAGCTTGCACTGGCCCGAGCATGTATATGACTTCACGTTCAGGCCATTTTCCAGTGTCCTGTTTTCTTTGTTGCAGCCAGAAATCTTTCCTTTGCTTTCTGTTTGTATCCTGTGCCTCATACTTAGGTATTTGCTCACAGGAATGCTTATATATTTTTCATTGTAGCTCATGCTTTCTGTGTGCTAGAGGGTAAATTATCTCCATGTCTGTTCCACTTATAATCACATTTAGAAGCGAACTCAGTTATTAGCAATGTACATGACTGCTGCTTCTGATAAAACTATTGCAAACCCTCTGAGCACTCGTGTCTGATCTCTTATATTTTTCATCCTGTTTATTAATCTAGAATGAACTTTTTCTTCTTTAATATTTTATTGCTCGCAGTTGGTCTTTTTGCACATTTAGGAAGGTGAACTGTTATTTTTTTAGGTTTCTGATTACAGTGCTATTAAAAGATATTTTTTACAGGCTGAAAATGCTCTTGGAGGGTTCCCAGCATTTTAGATTTCTGCGGTCTGCTGGTGTCAAATCGAAGCACAGCTTTTATCTGGCTAACAGCGGGGTTTCTCTTATTCTCTTTTTCTTCCTGCTATCCAGCTTCTCTGCAATTTTCCCATTACAGATACATGGGTGTGACACAGAAGCCTTCCCCCAGCCTTTTTCACTCTCTTGACTTGCACTTGGGATCTGATCTGCCACACTTGTTAATGCTCTTTTTCACTTGTTTATTTGCTTTGCAGCTTTTTGGTTTACCTTGGCATGTCAAGCCAACTCACTCCTGGCCCCTTGCACAGTATCCAAGAACAAGAGGAACGTACCCCTGTGGAGCACCACTACAGCTCTGCAGCTCTTTTTTTCCAATTTCTCTGCTTTTCCATTCACCTCTCCCCAAGCACATCCTGAACTTTTTATATTCTGGGGTATGACTCTGTAAATAATGATACTAACTACTATATTGCTGAGCTATGATAGGAAGTTTCTAGCCCAAAACCTACACCACTGAGATAAAAGTGGTCACCCTGTATCCATCAGTGATGCAGAAAATCAAAGAAACAACCAGCCACTATGGAGGCTACTGGTAAATCACAAGAGGAGCCAGAAATTCAAAACCAGTTGGAAGGCAACAGAGGAGGGGAACCTAACGGAGATGCAAAGAGACCTTGGCATAACGTCTGTGCTTCAGAGGAGAAAAAGCAACCATGCCAGACCACAAGCAGAGACAACTGGGGAGGGAAAAGAGGATGGTGGCAGAGTACACCCCCATGATGCTGTGAGAGATGCCAGCTGCAGCACAAGGGGAAGCCAGCAACAGATGGATGTGCTCAAATGGACACGATGGGCAGCAAATGGCAAAACCACTAAGCTCCCTCCTGCCAGCTCCTGTAGGCAGTGACCTCCAGGTGGGGATTTGCCTTTGATGTAAGCACACATCCACTAGTATGGTTGTGCTCCTCTGCTTCCACACAAGCAGAGCACAGGGATGCAGTGCCCAGGACCTGACGACAGTACACACATACATGTGGCTAAGGCTTTCAAAAGTGTAGAGAGCACATTATCGTTCTGCCTTTCTCTTATCCGTCCCTTCCCCAGCAAGTTTCCTTTCTCTTTCTTCATCCTGATCCCAGCTGCACTAAGTTCTGGCTCTTGAAGCAGGCCTGCAAAACAACTCCTTTGTTACCAAAATTATCCACCCCCACTCCATCCAAAGTTGAATTATTCTGCCAACCCTTGCATATAATGCACTCAAAAATTAAAGGCATTAAAAGCATCGTCCATGAAGTGCTGTAGGCACTGGCCACCTTCTTGAAGGTCAAAATGTCATCTCATGGCTTATAAAGGTAACCACAGGAGCTAAATTAAGCTTTTGACCAGGGCACACAAACCATTAGGAACTGCTCTTTCCCTCCACTCCCTTCCTTTCTCAGACTCAGGGGAGCCTGCTGCTTGTTTCTTCAGACAAGCCACCCCCTCACAGGATGCTCAGGCAGAGAATTTCCATGGTGCACACTTGGCGGCCCGGTGCTCGCCGCAGCGGCTGACCCAGCTCCCTGGCTCGCCTCACTGGAGCACCCACAGGCACAACAGCAGCCAGGATTCAGGTCCTGGGCTACTTCTGGCTGGGTCCTGCCTCTCTGGAGTGGCTTCTTCCCAACCTCACAGGTCAGCCGAAATGCTTCCATCCACTCCAGGTGTGAAGGCAAAGCGTTTGCCAGGCAGTGCCCACTCCTATCTGTAGTGCCTGCTGCCTGCTGTGGACGGGATGCTTACGTAGAGCACGGATATTCTAAACAACTAAGTTTTTGGACTGCAGGCAGAGATCTGTCTCTTTTTATCCTGAGGCAGAGAGCACATCATTTTCTGAACAGACCACAGAGCCTTGCTGACAGTTTTCATGGAGAAACGGAAGTATGCATGACTGGAAAGCCTGCGTTATCATACACCCTGTGTTCACTGGCAGCTTTCAAGCAGAACCCACAAACACTGAATAGTGGGACAAATATTTAAGTGATGTGTATGATGATAGAGAATTAAGTCTAATAATACCCATGTGGGGAAGGGCCTTCTTACTGAAAACTCTGAGCTACCCAGGAGCATTCCTGACGGCTGTGCAGGCTGATGCACAAACAAGATGTGCTCCAGAACTCGAGGATAAAACAGCCACTGCCCTCTGGCAGCAATTCCAGACTGCTGTGGATGTGTGGTTTAACAGCATCAATCATAATGGCAACAAGCCATGTAAACTCCCCCCCACAAGCTACAGTATAAAATGTATGTGCTATGGTGAAGACTCATGGAGAAGAATCAAGCAGTGAGCTAAAATCCTCCTCGAGAGCCTGGTGGCACTAATAGCGCTGTGGCTGTGAGAGCTCCCTGAGCGATTGCTAACATCAAGAAGGGAAACAGAGGATGGATGAAGATAAGAGGAAAATGCCAACTTGTGAGAACATTAAAGCGGAAGAATGTACCTTGTTAAATCCAACTGTGCAGATCAGGTTACTCAAACTCCCAGTATGGTGAGTAGTCATCTTTGTGCTTGTTTTCAGATCAGACTCTAATTTGTCCCCCTTTCTTATATTTATTTGAGCTTTCTGAAACTATATAATGTCTTCAATCCACTCAGACTAAAGCTCACAGAACTGCTCTTGCAAACAGACACTGAAGAACCTGAGCTAGCTGTGAGCTCTCATTCTGGTGGCTTGAGTTTAAAGATGACATCTGAGAAAAGAATCGTGCTTGTATGGTATCAGCCAGCCTGGGCCATACACCTAAGAAAAACTTAATTCCCACCTTCAATACTGTTTCTCACTGCCATAGTAGCAAACAAATCAAATGAACAAACAAAAACCTGTTTTTTAGCTATGCCATGGCTCCACCTGCATAGAGACCAGCCAAACTGTCAGAGGTACTGCATAGCTGGATATTAAAATTTATAATCAATTCATTGCTATTTCAATAAAAAGGAGAATGCCCAATTCTGCTTATAGTGAAACAAACAGAAAGGTCAGTGGAAGAGGACAAGGTTACCAGAATTTAATTTAACTGGAATGTCTGGACTTGAAAAACACTCAGAATGGATAGAAGATTTGTGATGGGGATGTAGAACTTTCTTCCCATTATGCAGAAAATATAGATGAGATGTTTACTACACAGCATAGACTCTTGTGGACTAGGGCATTTTAGTTCAGAAATGATTTTAAACTGAAATCCTTTCTGACTGGGTTTTTGACCCACCTAGAGGAAGTCTCACCTGTTCCTTGCCTCAGAAATGTTCTGTGCTGGCAGAACAGGGCAGAAGCACGAGTCTAAGCCCCAACACGACTCTAAGCCCCCTCATCAATCCAGCTTTAAAAACACACCCATAATTCCGGCTGGGTATCGACCATGGCCAAATGTAGTAGTACTTGATAACCAACTACGTGCTCTTGGTGGCAGCTGCTAGCCCCATGTATGACCCCAGACTGTGGTGGGTACCGTGACACTTCCACTCTCCATAGACACATCAGACTGAGCAGATCCTTGTCTCCTTGTGTGTTGTTCGTACACTTCTGCACAGTGCTGCCAAACACCGTACTTAAAATAGGCACTGCTAAAGCTGAAGCTATTGTGTTTAGGGTGACCAAAGTAAACAGTAAAAACTGATTTTTACCAGCAGCGGGGTAGCCAGATAATGTGCCAAATACAGGGGAAGATACGTAATAGGAGACATATTTTAGGAAGGTTCTTGGAAAGAGGAGTATTTTCTTTTCTATCAATTCAATAGCATTTATTATATAAAGCACAGATTTTTTATGTCTCTGGAACAAGCCATCAAGGAACTGCCTGAAAACAACATTGAAACGAGAGTGTAAATTTTAAAACAACACCAACCGACTGGATTGGCTGCTCTGATAGCCTGTTCTGATGCCAAAAGTGCTTGTGCCACACTTGCAGAGGTGTGCATGAATGTGACAGCCTGCACTGATTTTAATCCTACCACAGTCCACAGCTGGCTTTATTTTCTCATAGAAAAAAAAGTAAGAGAAATGAAACCAGAAACCAATTTCACCAGTTTTAAGGCACGAACTGCTGTGCTTGATGATTTTGTATTACTTGCCATTGCTTCACATTCTGTAAAGAAAGTCCCCATGGAAAGATTTTTGCAGTAAATAAAAATGCCTTTTAGCAGCAGCTGGCTTAGGTATCTGGTATTTCAGTGACTCAGAGACTAGCACAGAGGAAGTCTTGGACTTTCATGAAAACGTCCACCTGGATGATGTCCGTGCATGACAGCTTCTCCCTGAGCCTGTCAGGCATTCAATAACCTTTCCCTTAAGCAGCAAAAGTTGCGGCTGCTGATCTCATCTCATCTCACAGATGTGTTAAGCAGGGAACCCCATCAGAACAAGGTCACAGAGAGGTCTTCTAAGCCTACATAGAGGCTTCACAGTATATTTCAATACACTCTGTAACTTCTTCATGTGGTTTTCATGCAAACCATAAGAGAGTCTATACATACAGGAGAAACATAGGAGAACTGGTGTAAAACATACCAACATAACATCATAGCCTCTGTCCTAGAGATCACAAGCACACAAACATGTGACTTGATGTTTCTGCACATTTCCCGCTCTGGTTAAGACACATAAGATGACTGACAAAGGAAGACTTAATTATAACCTACATTTCCACAATGGAGCAGAGGAAAGTTGTGACAGTAAAAGATCATTTTCAAGCAAAACACGTGCTTTTGCAGAGATACCACAAGGGAAAGGAGGTATTTGCCTGAAAATAATGGAAAAAACCACTGTTTTGTGAAAACAAGAATATCCTCATCTCAGCTGAATGTCATTCTTGACTTATTCCACCTCTTACTGCTGACTTCCTTCCCTTCCTTCTCACAGAAAATCAAGAATTAATGAGACAGAAGTTAAAATACGGGAGAAGATAAAACTGTAACACACACTCTACGTTTTATAGATTTACAGTTTATAGATGTAATTTTAAATATCAAGATGAGGATAGAGATTAGTTAAACCTCTCAGCTATCGCAGGCTCTTATAAATTTTGAAGACCTCATAGATACAGATAAAGCTACTTGCAGCTAAAACCACAGGCTAGAACAGCTATAACCCATGGCTATGTTTAGGGTAAAGTAATTAAAGACACAAATTAAATTCTCCTTCACAGTGACACTGAAAACAAAGCACATCTGTAATATGAACTCACATCATGCTGTCTGTGTCTCTGCATGCCATGTTTTTGAATGAAATAAATTATTAAAAAAATTAATGCACCTTCATTACTCATTCTTCAGCTGCTGTGCATTAATTCTTGCAATTAAGAGCACTGGCTAGTCTAAACACAGTGATTAAAACAGCGCAATAACTGTGTGTCTAAATAAAATCTAATTTTTTCCAGTGCCGACTTGTTTTTACTCAGTAGTGACACTTATGAGATATTGTGTCACTGCTGAATAAGTTGATTAACATTTCTTTTCTACCACATCTTTTCAACTTAAGTGTTTTCTAACATGCTTAAACTACAGTGCTACTGATTAAACAAAGTTTATAAGGCAAACACAAGTGACTCTGCTTGTGTTTGTAACCTGTAAACTTTGAATTTAAGTCACGCGCAAAGTACAAAACGGGTCAATGCAAAAAACGCACTTACCTGGTATGTAAACTGCACTTCGCTTGGTGATATACCTAATTTTCCGTTGATGTTAACTTCAATTTGACCTTGTGTAGCTTCATCCATTCTTCCGACTTGACACACAATCCTAGCAGGAAATAACAATGTAAGTTTCTCTGTTAGCACTAACAGCTGCAATACAAATGCAAGGTATGTTAGCTGCCACACATACTGTGAGCCAAAGCACAAACTTTGCTTTATCCTACATAAGGTAGTTGAGTTCTGGCTCAGATTCCCACCAAAACCACACCAGAATATTTTAATCTTGTAATTACATGGAGTAAAAGTGAAACCTGAACAATGTGCAGAGCAGCTACCTAGCAGACTTCTTAGCAGTAGACTCATATTCAGTCCAGAAATCATAGATGAAACTACCCAAACCTACACAAGGTTTTCACTGGACCTGGAGGTGTCAAACAAACAAACAAACAACAAAAACAAAAAACAAGATTCCTTCCCCCCCTCCTACTTTGATGCAAGAATCAATCAGCTATCTTATACCTTTGTGTATTTCAGCTGCTAATACTTTTTTTGTGCATCCTGCTATCTCACAGCTTTAAGCTACTGCATTTTCGCACCTACAATCAAAATCCCTTCAGAATTACTGTTCTCTGAAAATAAATCCTCAGATAACCCACACAAAATCAGAGGTCAAGGAACAGTGGAGGAGAAAACATCCTGCGTTAACCCCCTCTGCTGCTGAGGGCTAGCTGCAAGGACTGAATGTATGTTTCCAACAGGTGACCTGCAGAATATAAGCATGAAAATGCAACAAGGATTCAACACACTTGAAAAGTGGGACAAATGCATAACAGCGAGCTGCTAATACAGCCAGCCAAGGATGCACATAAGGTCTGCAGCCTGCGCAGGCAGTTTCATGCAGGACACACCCTAGGAATCACTGTTCATTTTCTTCATTCTTTCTCTCCTTGGATTATTGCTCTTCCATAACCAATGCACAACTGCTAAAAAAAAAAAAAAAGAAAGAAAGAAAAAGAAAAAGAAAACTCAGCCCCAAATTACTGAGTACAGTGTACTTAAATCGGGACTTATAATAAAAGGATTGTCAAGTCCCCTCGCAGATCACTCCAGAATTTTCTGCCTGGGTACTGGCAAATGGACAAAATTCTCTAAATTCTTGCATGTCCTGGCATGTGTACGGCTGCCTGAGTCTGTTCCTCATCATCTCTACTGTATTCTTGGAAGTTGTATCTTCTTGTCAGGCAGAAACAGGAAACGGTGCCTTTGGAGGAATTTCTACCATATGTCAAGCTAGGGAAAGCAGTCGGGGGCCAGGGCTGGGGTGTGTGTGGGGGAGCACGGCAGCGTGGTTTGCAGGATTTTAATTGAGAAAAGCTCCCTCCCCTCCCCAGCACTGGCACTGCCTCCCTTCCCCCACTTTACAAGTGGAAAACTACAAAGGATGAGGACACGACTTCTCTAAGGCCGACAATGAAATCATAGCAGAGCCAGCAAGCAGCCTTCAATGCCATAAAGCTTGCTGCCCTCCCACTCATGGAGGAACACCTCCTAAAAACGACTGGCTTTTGACTGCAGGAAAGACAGGGCAGCAACACTAGGTGCTTCTTCTTCTTCTTCTTCTTCTTTTTTTTTTTTTTTTCTAATTAAATAAAAAGGTAATAATAAAACAAAAGAATGGAAAAAGATAAAGATGCAAAATTATAGATATCCATTTAAAGATTCTGAATCACTTCTTTTTCAGGGCTTCCCTAATGGAGAACATCCTTCAAAACCCCCTAATTTGTTGGTAAATTACATTATGCAAGTTGCATTTGTTCTCACCCATTACCACACTGGCAGAGCTTAGGAAACCAGTAATGTTGCTATGATACAAGGAACCAGTCATCTCAGTTCTGGCTCCTTTCCATGTATTTAAAAATACCAAAAAGCTTTAGAAAAAAAAAAAAAAAAAAAAAGAGGCTGGGGAAATTCTTGTAAAGCTACGCTGGGATTCAATGCAGCTTTTGCAACACCGAAAATAGGGAATGGGGAAAGATGGCTAAAAGGGAGTTGGGAATTTTCTGGATAGTGATGTGTGTGTAAATGGGAGTGATGGCGATAAATTTGGGAAGCAGCAGGAATTACACAACCTATCCTTTTAGGTCCCTGAGGCCCAAGAAGCTGCTAAATGCATGATCTACAAACTGACTAAAGCCAAAGCTTCTTCAAAAGCTAAAACAAAATCACTTAGACATCTTTAAAATTTCTTTCAAAACAAGTCACAGAAATAGCAAAAAAATTATTGTGTTAAACTTTAAAAGAATCAAAGGTAGAGAAAGCCAAGGTTTCAATTTCAGTTTTAAATATCAAAAGTGAATGAAAGAAAAATCACACTGCTTAAAATACATCATTACTATTAATATTACTACTGAACCTTTATGCTACTCTTTTTATCAGTGAGTATCAAAAGGGTATTTCCCTCTTGAAATTAGATGCTCGATATAATCTGTAGTAAGACCTAGACACCTAGAAGAATTTAGGCTCCTTGTTTTTACTTTTGGGGCTGCTTAAGAGTGTGACAAGTAATCCACAAAACAGCTACCAACCTGCTTAGGCAACTCAACATCCATGGACTTGTTGGCTCTGCGATGAAACTTAGTCATTTAAAGCTAAACCAAAACTCAGGGCTCCCTCCCTACCCCCAGGAAAGAAACTTTGTGGCTGGACTGTAACAAAAAGAATTAAACTTCCTCTTGCTTTGCCTACTTTCCCATAAATCTTGTATGCCTGGCTGCACTGTGGTTGAGATTTAGCAAAGATTTTAATGGCTAGATGCACACCTACAATGCCTTTAATTTAAAAACTCATAAATAGTTTTGAGACATCTGCAGTAATAGTTTATGAAAGGTTTTCGAACAAATAAAAAAAAGTCAATCAATCAGAAGCAAGAGGGTAGCATGCTATCATAAATTTGTTGCTGTATAAGAATCTATAACAAATTTAAATAAAAACTTGGACACATTAGTATGAAATATTGCACATATACTGCACTATTTTTTTCTCCTCTTGATAATTTCCTATACCCACAGGAATGTCTTATTCTTCTGAAGATGCACAGAGGTTCCTTTCTGGGGGGGGTGTCTAAAATCTTGTGAAAAATGTCCAGTGATTACCTTGTGGAAACAGAGTAGAACTCCTCTTTGAAAATACATTCCTTGTCTGCCACTGTTATATTTTTTACATCTTCTGCTTTTATTCCCAAGTTAGATCCCATTATGGTCAAAAGAATTCCACCACTTAGTGGTCCAGTTTTTGGCTCAATCTGTGTTTGCATGAGGGAAAATAAATAAACAAAAAAATCAAAATTAAATATTGCAGTGACCATGTTGCTCTTCCATATTATTTAAAGCTACTTTGACTTACCAGCACTTAAAATGAAAAAGATGTTTCCTGTAGGACCCGCATAAAAACTTGCTATGTACCCTAACTTTTTAATGCTAATTACTCATTTGTGAGCCCATAACCAATATTCATCAGCTGCAGATTTCACGTCTGCTGTGGCAGACTATTATGTACAAAATTCTTGCCTGATGTTTATTCTATTTTACGTTTGCTTCCTCCAAAAAAGCACTGTGATTTTGACAAGCAAATTGAACGAGCTTCTCATAACCATCCCAGTGAACTTTTCCAGCCTTTTTTAAAATTTGTTTGTTGTTTTTGACGTGGTTTTCTCCCTTTAGGTTCACATCCAAACAGTGCACGTTATAAACACAAAGCGGTGCCCCAAACAGCTTCTTCAAAAATTTCTTTAGTCCTCTTGTCTTCCTTACTGCATCAGCTGGTAGGGTGCTGCAGTACATAGGTACTTTGTGAATAAAATGAGGACTGAAAAAATCCTTGAAAAACCTGAAAAGGACTTCTGAGGTTAAAATACGAATTTTAAATTCAAATACTCTGCTATTCTACATAATTCTAAATATTTTTGGAGGATATTAACCTGCTTTGCTGTTTAATATATGGAGCACTTCCACTGAAACCTTTTCAGGTGTTCAGCTTTGGAGGGCTGTAAATTTATTATCAGGAAGAGGGAGACTGCACAGCAATACAGCAATTGGAAGCCAAACAAACGCATCTTCTGAAAATCTGGATGTTAGTGTCTGCTGAGTTTCTTAGATCTAACTCCTAAGCAAGTCTGAGCACAGGCATAGGACTGCTGCTGCTGTCTGCTGACCAGTTCAGCTCCAGAATCACTTGCTCGATTTTTCCTCTGTTTCTGAATTACTAAATTCCTAAAACTAGATCCTTTGCCCATGGCCATCTCTTTGCACTCGGTGCATAAATAAAGTAGCTGAAAAATGACTCAGCTGTGTCTGTAGCTGTTTCCAAATATTTTGTTCAAATTTGAACCTAACAAAAGCCTTGAAAAAAACTAATATATCACAACATTGTTAGTATTTAACCTGTAATCATGTACAAACAATATCATTCCTATATTCCTTTGTTTTTCTTTTCCATCCCACTCACATCATCTTAATCAGGGCAGAGACTTATATAAGAATTCTTCTCTACTCTTTCTGTCAAGATTTCAGGAAATCTACCTTCCTTGGCAGACTTCAAATGTTTACCTGCCATTTCTTCTCAAAAATAGCATCACAGTCAATTTCACCCATCGTGCTACCATTCTGGCTGTACCCACACTGCACCTCTAGCTGCGTAGCCTCAGGAGAGATTCATCGTGTCTCTGCCAGCACGAGGCACAGGTTTCAGACTTAAACTGTTAGGATCTGATTGGAGTGAAATACCCCCGTTATGACTCTCGGCCTCTGTCATATCACTACTGCATTTTGTGATAGCTGGAGATTTGTTCTTATCAAATGGCGTGCGTGGGTTTCAAGGTACTGATGCTGCTGTCACAGTAATTTAGATGAGATCAGCAGAAGTATGTATCTAGACTGTTTTCTAGGCTATTATGCCCAGAAAAACAGCATTTGGTTTGTTGCCAAAAGGCAACTGCTGAAAGCAGATGAGAGTTTATCACTTCTTGCTTTGGCTGCTGGTCCACCAGGGTGGAGCAAGGCTCTTCCTTCACCCCAGGGAGATGCTCGCATGGCAGACCCACTGCCCAGTAAAAGCTGTGCATTGGGCCCCTCTGACTTCACACATCCAACTTCTACAGCCTTGGGCTGCATCCCGGTCGGGACTGGGCAGTATCACTGACACCCGGAAAGCAAATTGTGGTGCAGAAAGAACAGGGTCCCTTATTAACTGCTATGTATAAAGTCAAGTTTGAGGCCTGTTAGGGAGCCTGCTAAGTGATTGCAGTTGAGTGCATGGTGATCCTCTTTTATAGACTTATTTTAGGTAGAACAGATTTTGGGAGAGAAGAAAAGCCCATGCTTATTCCCAAGCATCAAGTGCCATGTTTAAGGGTATGCTGCTAGCCCGGCTTATAGCACAGTGAGGCCATGGCTTAAAAAACAGTGAGTCTCAAAGACTCCATTCAGTCTCTTTTATTGTGACTCTTTCTAAATCTCTCACACACATCACTACTGGCATTATTTCCATGCAGCTATTTCAGAGGCTTACTTAACACCCCAGGAAAAGAAAAAAAAAACATCTTTCAGTATGAGCTTGCTTGGATGCTTTCTGCTGAAAAATAATGCTCTGGTAGGGAGAAGAACAAAAGCAATCTTACGCGAGTGATTTGCGGATGAGGACATGTGCTGGTGGGAGAAACATGACAGAACTTGTCATACACACACTTGCTCGGCTTGCCATCTTCTTCACACCAGACACACTTGTAGTCTTGATGGGCAGCGAGGCACAGACTGCAGTCACTTCGCCCGTAAGAGCAGTTGTACAGGGTCACTGAAATAGGAACGGAGAATGCACTTAAACATCTCCCTCTGTTTCAAGAATGTTTAGAGTATTATAGAACGAAAACTAATCCTATGTACAAAGACACCCATTGCTTGGCTTGGTCCCATGAAGAACATGAACCCTACGTACTGAACCCCTGAATGCTGCTGGGAGAAAACCTTATTTTTTGCTGAGCAGAAAACTCTCAACACCATCCATGTGCAGAGTACAAATAAGCTGCCGAGTAGGACCCAAACACAGTTTTGTCACTCAGACCTTGTCAAAACACTTGAGCCCAAAGTCCTTTCTGCAACCATCCTCAGAGAACCTGGCTATGTGACTGTTTGAAGACCAGCTCCGACGAGCAGGTCCTCCTGGTGCACCAGGAGCCAGACATAGAAAGCTGCAAAATCCCCAGGGGTGTCGCTGGGGACAGACATCAGCTGGTGTGGGACCCCTGCCAATCGCATATTTAAAAGAAGAGAGCTGCCTTTGTGGGCTGTTTACAGGACATTTGGGCCTTTCCAAACTCACCATTAAAACCTGAACTGAATATAAAGTCAACACTTCATGAAGTGTTATCCTTTGTCCAAGTTAATACCTCATTGTTTCTCCATTCTTCTCCATTTCCTCACTTTCAATTTCCCCTTTGCCTGGAGTTGCCACGCTGATGTACGCCTTATACCTTCTGCAGTGGGGTTTAATCCCCAAATAGGGATTCAAAGCCAAGAGATCAGGTCTGACAGTCATATCTCTCGTACTGGTGAACCAAGCACCAGCTGTCCCAGACGCTAAGCTTATTTTGGCCCCTGTCAGTCTCCAGTATGATGCACAGTCACTGAACATAATTAATTTTGCCAAATGGATGCAAAGCCTTCAGACAAAGCTGGTGGTTCAGCACCATAAGGAAAGCCTGCCCTTGCAAGAAAACATTTGGAGATGCACTTGAGAGCTAGCCCAGAAGAAACAGACTGAAAAGATGTCACACTTTTCTGTGGGGAAGCATGTATGCGGCACAGCACATGACTGCTGTGCTTCCCTGGGCAGGTGAGCTGGTTATCATAAAGAGGGGAGCTTCTTGCTCCCTCCTTTTATGCTGTTTCTGTGTGCCTTTTGGCTGCCCTGTTTTTCTGGCCATGCAGCCTCACCCTCTGTTACCGAGGCTCTGGCACTTGTTGAGTGTTTTTGTAAATCAGCTTAACTTACTAGAAGAGCAGAAAACTATCCAGGTTTCCTCCTGTGCTCTTTCAAGTGTTAAATGTGCTCACAGATGGGAGTGGGGAGTACATGACAGAGAATCAACATCTCCCCTTTCCAGCGGCCATTAACTGTTTTAGCTCATTAAGCCTCAAGAAATGGTACCCTTAGTGACATTGTTTTTTCCCCAAGGAGGTTCATCCTTACAGATGCAGTATGCAAACCGACATAAACGGAGGTGACCAGAGGTGGGTAACAGACTGGGGTAATCCCTTTGAGATTGCATGTGGTAAAGGCCATAAAAAATGTCTATTTAAAGAAAGCTTTTATTCTCAGAGGAGCAGGACTCTAGGAAGGACACCAGCAAAACCACCCTCCAGTCCCTAACATTTCAATGCACGCGATATCCTGGATAATAGCAGCAGAGGCAGCTTTTAAAATCTAATTCTCAGAGGCTGCCATGTTAAATTCCTACTGAAATGAAAAAGTAAAAAGGTAATGCTGGTTTTCCATTATTTTCCAGCAGTGCCCTTATTCCCCTGCTAGGTCTGAACATTTATTACAGATGCCCAAAATTTCACTACAGTCTTTCTGCCTTTTGCATGAGAGCATACAACCCCGTAAGGGCAGTTTTTCTCTAAATGCTGCATATTTAAAAACCTTGCATTCAGTTTCACAGTTACAGTCTTTAGTAGAATAGCATGATTTTATTCCCTCCCTTACACTGAAGAATTAATGCAACAGTGAAGACTGCTTTTAAATCTTCTTACATCTAGTCAGCATATCCACTTGCTATCAAGCAGCTTTGCCAGGACACATTCAGACAAGATATCATTGGAGATGCACACAAAGCTGAGAGACTTTGGCATTAGTATCAATAAATCAATAAGAAAAAACATGCATTTGGTTCAGTTCCTCTCTTAAATTTACAAGTAATCGATGAACACAAAGTAGTAGCATCATTTGCTCCATATACTGAGCACATTAACGTGGAAGTCACCGAGTTAACAAACATAAGCCAATAGTTTGTGTGTTAACTCTTCTCTGTGGGTGTTGGATATGAATGTGGTGATAGGGAGAAGTCTGAGACAGCCTGGATACATCCGTTTTGTTGTATTGACAGGAGAGACAGCACGGGCTGCAGCAAGGAAGAGTTTCCTCATGCCCATGCACCAGTTTGCTTCCTTAATCCAGCACTCAGAAAGATTGCTACTGCACAGGAACCTGGACAGGTAATATGGTCAAACAAATCCTTCCTTCTTCCCTTTGCTTTCCTAAAGCCTGCATTGCTCACCCACGCTGCCACATGACCGCCTAGCAAAGCACGGGAATACGCCTACTGAATCGCTGTGTTGTACTTCATTGGCTGGAGAGGGATTTTCATCCCTCCATAAACAATGCTAGCACTGCCACGCCTTGGTGTCCCTCACATCCCGTTGCAGAGAAAGCTACAGCCTTAAAGCATTAAACACTCCCCTTGTTCACTGATCAGCTCATTAAATGTACCAGCAGCAAGCCACTCATTAGATTCAGACTTATCCATCACCTTGAGACACCAGCTGTGAAATCATTGATAAAAAGGACAAAGGATAAAAGAGATATATTGGATGTCATACCGTTCAGCACCCCTGATGGCTCGAGATGTAAAAGCACTATCGTAACTTAGTATTCGCTAAGTGTCATACAAAGAAAGGGTTCTTTGACTGACAAGTTCAAAGGTGCTTCTGAGCAGCAACCATATACCCAAAGTCAATTCTTTTCAAGATGCATAAAAAACACTATGCTCTGGATTTCATATGGCATGGAAATTTTAAAGCGGGAGAGAATTTAGATTAAAAAAAAGTCTTTTATAATAAAAAGAGATGAGACATTTGTTGATAATGTTTCAATTCCCCTCTTGCAAGGGTTCTATGTTTTGATTCAAATGATAACCTTTCTTTAATAATTTAGCTACTACTTTTTTTCTATTTTTTTTTTTTTCACAGACTAGGAAAAAGATGTTGGGAACATTTGGTCAAAATTCTGCAATTTTAAAGACCACAGCCTTTAGAATGGAAATGAAGACACTGTGAGACTACAATATGACCTCCCCATAACATGCATGCCACGTCCTCTTTTAAGTGCTTCCATCACTGCACAAAAAGCCATAGGGAAAATCTTCTGAAAACATACTTCAATGCTGCCAGTGTGACACGGGATCAATTTAAGTATTGTACAGATGGAAAAATACAGGCTGAAGATTTAATCTGTAGGGGAATTTACTTTGGGGTAGTATTAGTTTTCGTGATGTTGACTCATCACATGAGTAGTAAGTGTGTGGCTTTGCTTTTTTTCCAAGATTGTGCCTTAAGCATCAGTCCAAAAAAGTGCCAGGCAGGACCCGTTTCCCAGAACTGCTCCACTGATTTTAATGGAGCTTTCTCACCTCAGCACTGGACTAGACCCACAGACATAACTGCTCCATTGTTGTAGGTTGAAAGAAGTAAAAATAAATAAATAAGCGATCTATATTGGAGTCCAAGTCTTTATTTGTACTATATACTAAATACACTTTTTGTTGCCATACAAATAAATGAATAAAGTAATGAGATGGAAGCACACAGCGTATTGCTGACTGCCAGCAGAAACAAAGATTGCCGAAGCTGCCACTTAGCAGCTGAGACAGCTGAAAGTGCAGACTTGAGGTGAAGTCCAGACTAGTGGCGGTAAGAAAAATCACTTTTCTGCTATCAGAGGGAGCAAGTTCATTTTGGAGAGTGTGGAAGGAAAATGGCCATTTAAAAACCTAACTGCTGAAGTACTCTTGAACTGTGAAGATTTGCTATTAATATTGCTTTTCAGGGAAAAATCCAACTTGAAAATACTGGCAACATCTTCAAAACAGCCTTAAATACATAAAACACTGATGTGAGTTTAGTATTAATAACTTTTGATCTGTCAGATTTGATAGTTTCAACAAAACCAGTAAAACCTAGAAAGGTAACATTCTTATCCATGACTCCAAAATTATAAATAGATTTCTGTTTACTGTAATTAACTTCTCTTTAAACCTGTATTTTGTACTTACCCATCAGTTTGCTGTCAATCTTGACCTTGCTAGTTCTTATGGATAAATTAAGTTGTACGGTTTCATTTGCACTATAGGAGAACTGAAAAAGACAATACAATGGAGATATTAATTTTGCAAGGTGTATTTCTTACCTTCTGTGATACTCGGTAATCAAAGCTGTGAAGATTTCAGAAACAATCCAAAACCATCTGTTCTTTTTTCACCTTGGCCAAATATATTTATAGAAAAAAATGTTTTAATGAACCTAATCCTTCACAATCAGAATTTTCAAGTACCACAGGAGAGCAATATCTGAATACCTATTTTTCATTAATTTAATTTACGTTTGGTTATAAGTATCCAAGCAGCTAAGGTACTGTTCAGTGTCAGTAAATAGCTGCTGACCCTGCTGAGTTCTCCCTTCCCACACCATCTGGCCCCATTATTTCTGTGGCCGTAGCAGGCTCACACCACACAGAGGGGAAATCTCTTGCATCTTTTGCAGTGCAGCCCCCTCGTTACAGCCAAGGGTTTACTTGCTCCAAGACATGGGTTTCTGCTCAGGTTGAAAGACGGCAGCAATAACAACAGGTGGAAAAGAAAAACAGCAAAGGAAAATATACTGGCTTTATAAAGGAAATTATTTGTGCTAGACTCAAATGCTGCATAAATGTTAATTAGTTCTCAAAACCACTCTCTTAGCAAGCTGATACAACATAAAGGTTAAAGTCAGCATAACATTTGCGAGTTTAACTTTGAACACAGTAGACTTTGTTTTGAATACTATTTCCTTTCTCTGTAAAGAGAGAAACCAGAGTGAAAGATGCACAACTAGTAAGTAGCCAAACAACAACATACTGTTACCATTCCCATTTTTACAGACGTAAAAAATACACAGTGGGAAAGATAATGAATTGGCGTGTGGAGAGGGAGAACCCTGAAATGCTCATCTTTCATCCTCAATAATTTCATCAGATTGCATAAGAAGTGGAGAATAAAGGAGTGATGGTCCCATATTCATCCAGGGACAGTTCAACGAATCCATGGTTTGCAAAGATAAAAAGTAGGATAAAGATCCAGAGCCCTAAGAAGAGACATTAGGAAAACCGAGCCAAAGCTCCTGCCTTTGACTGCTACCACCAGTGGAGAATCTCCACCAGAGACGACTTTCTTCTCTGAGTGAAACCAGTACAACATATTTCCAGACACACATGTATACTGGAACAGGACTATAAGAACAGAATATATTTGATAAGTGAACCATATTTTTGCATTTACCTCTTTAGTCATGAATGAAAAATTTCCATCTGCTGATTCATCAACAATAGTTTCGAATTCAAATTGTCTGTTTCCAACCACAAATTTTTTATCCTGCGGAAGAGAGGAGTTCAGCTTAGAATTTTTACAGTGTTACCAAGTGCAAGAAAATATCACCAGGCAATATGCTGTTCAGCACTGGAAGTAATAAGATCAAATGGAGAAGGTTAACCAGTTAAAGTCGTCACCTGAAAACAAAGCTGGTGAAACATCCAGCCAGCGCAATCTGCTGCTTTGCTGCACCCCTCCAATATTCCCTTAAGGCGCAAGCACCTGAGCAGTACGAATAAAGCATGAACACATCTACCACTTGGATTCAGGGAGCACTAAGGAAAAGCCGACATGTGAAAGCTGGATGGCTTCACACATCAGATGTGTCATTAGCAGAACTGCGTGAGTTCTGCCCTTTAAGGTTTTCTCTGTGGGGATTCTGGGCAGAGCAGGAATGCAAGAATTACATGGGAGAAAGGAATGAGCATCTCTCGGACCTTGCTGGCTTTGTTTTTCCTGCTTCACCAAGACTCCAGCTGTGTTTTCACAAGATAGTCTTTGATGGCAGCACCAGCTTAAGGGTATTTCTGCCTCCTACAAACCTTCTTCCCCTCTCTTCTCCATGTGTCCCAAATCCATTCATTCCTGCCCCTAGGCTGTAGCACATAGCAACTTGAGCAGCACTTGGCACAACTCTCAGCATGGCTGTTCTCGATCAAGGGCCCGAGCTAGCTAGAAAGCAAAACCCATGGCACTGTTTCTGTGCTGGGTCTGTCTCCCATCCTGGCACACAGAACAGCTGCCCAAATAGTTTTGCTAGAAGACCCAGAGGAAGAAACAGGTGGCAAGGATATCTTTAGACAGTATTGTTGGTAAAGACTAAAGAAAGCAGAGTCCACAGAGCTACATGACCACCTTCGCCGTTAAAGCTTTCTAGGCCCTGCTTTCAACCCGAACCACTTAAATCTCAGAGCATATGGCAAAAAAAATTTGGTAACTTGCTTCCTCTTTGCTGCTCCTTGGGTTAGTAAGTATAACCTTGCGTATGAGGGAAGCAGATCTTATCCTGTTTATTTGTAGCTACTTCTTTAATGCTGGCATCAGTGGTAACTCACAGACCAGGTTTATCTAATTAGCGAAGTGGAAACCTTTCTTATTGCCCCTTCATTCTGGACACCAGAGCCCACCAAAGTTGGGGGCTGAGGAGAAGCATGCACTTAACCCGGCAAAGGACCTGACTTCAGTCTCTCAGAGGTTTATGTTACAGAGGGAAACAGACCATTTACTTCTCCTCAGAAGCTGCATACCAAAACTGAACTGCTGAGCTCTGGAAAGCCTTTTCTGCATTTTCTGTTTTACAGAAAATGTATACGTCCGAGTTTTAAAGCACCTTACAAATCTCTTTTTTGAAGAACACTGCTTCACGTTCCCTATTCTACATTTCAGTATATCATATGTTTTAAAAAGTGTTCAAATTCTGCTGCTGCTGCGTAGAGCTTTCCCACATGCTTAGCATTAGCAAATCACGTTGGAAGAAGAGGGGACCTTCGATGTGCGTGATGGCTGCCACCTGGAGTGAACGGCAGATAGGAGCTGCAATGCTAGGCTCTCTAGCAGGAGGCCACGGCTCTATTCAACAGCCTGGGGGCTAGAAGAGACATGCAGCAAACATTGAGAAGCTGGTTACACATCTGACACACATGGCAGAGACAAATCCAACTGGGAATTTACTTATAACTAAAATCTTACAAAAGCTAATAAGGTGATCTTGATGCTGGTGTATCTGTCTCTTCTACTGTGCCAGTCTTTCAAGGACTTAGCTGGAGAATGTCTCTTGCATGCAATACAACCGATCAATATTAAACTTTCCTTCAGTGCCCCTCAGCTGCTTGTTCTGGATGTGGCTCTTCCCAAGAGAACAATGACAGCTTGGATTTACTTCTGCTTCCTAGTTAAATTCTTTTAGAGGAAGGAGGGTCAGAAGAACAGTCAGCAGCTTCTCTTCTTTTAGTCTATTTGCCTCCAGTAAAGGCTCTCACAACAAGATTTATTCATTGTACTGTAAGAGTTCACAAGTTAAGAGGTATATACAAAAATTGTGAACTTACTCTTCAACCTTGCAGTTTCAGAAGCTATCCGCATAACCTACTGAGATAAGCCAAAACTTTAACTGCTAATCTTCATTTACAAGTAGAGATGCTTACATGCATGATGATGGCTAGTGTGCTTACCCACGTTTAGGAAGGCTGTGCATGCTCTTTTAAACAAAGCACAGATTAAGCTAATAGAGCTAGCAATTCAAAGTAACAACAGAACATTCATTTTTTGCTGATCACCTTTTCCTAAGCAACAACGAAGGAATAGGAGGAAACCTGATATATACCAATGTCCTAATCAACAAAGACCTTAAATGTGCTCATGGCTGCACAACTGCTACCTCCGTACATCATAATGCCCAAGATGTCCTGTGGCAAAATCATCCATGTGAGAAGCCACATCCTATTTGGCATGTGGGCTGTGTGCCAACCCCTGCAAAAGATCTGTCCATACTCTTCTTCTGAGCCACCCTGCCCTCCATGAGAGGTTTACTGAACAGTGAATGCAGGTTTCCTGCATTTCATTACTCAAATGAACTTTCAGTAACTGAAGTTACTGTTTCAGATAGTTTGACAACATAGGAACAAGTCCCTGTATAATTACAACTATTTCATTTATCTGTCTACTTTCACATATCCTTAGAGGTCTGCGCATACAGCTGTAGACGCTGTGTGTGCCTGTTCAAGTCCTCGCACTGAAGGCATTATTATTTTGTTGTAAAAATGTACCTCTGTACCAGGATACATAGGGCTGCTCCCATGATAGAGATGATGTTTCCACTTGGCTCTCACCTAAGAAAAACTATTCTGACATCACTAGACACTTGTTTCTCTCCAGTGTCTTTCCAGTCTAGGGCCATCCATCTAACTTCTTACAGATACCTGAATTCCTTGGAAGCCTCCCTGGGTCCCAGTTATAAAAATGCATACTGGTCTGGTCGGTAGGAAAACTGTTAAATGTTGCTATCCTATGACAAAGCATTTAAATCCTCAGTATGTCTCTGGCTTTGTTATATGTAATTGATACCTCTGAAAAAAAGGGCAAAGGCATTTTCTTTCTCTTTTCTCTACTAGTAGTTCAGAAAGATTGAAGTGCTTATTCACAGAATGATAAACTAGATGAATGAGATTAGCTTTGTGGGTTCCTTCTGTTGTTTCTCCTTCTTTAAGGAAAAGAAGGTAAGAAGCTAAAAAAAAAAAAAAAAGAAGAAAAGAAGATGCTAAAAGGCAAATTCGGCACATATAGATAATGCATCTGCCCTGAGTTTGTTCTCAAGAGAGAATGTGCTTAGATCAAGAGATCAGGGAGATCTTTTCCCTCTAGTGTAGAAACCAGTTTGTCGGCTCTTCAGAATGCTAAGACAAAGAAACTGGAGAGAATTCTCCACAATAAGCTTCCATTTTTGATTTAAATCCAGCTAAGTGTTGGGTGCTGCATCTTGCACACAGTGTAAGTCAGACCAGACTCGTTCAGCCAGCCAGATGTCCTGCTAGTCCTGGCCATCACTGAAAACTGATAAAATTCACCATTTTTATTAAAATATACATCTTTAAGCAAAAATATTTATTTTTGAACATATGCTTGTTTAGCACCACATGCACAGTATGCTTTTGATATGACTGCAGTATTTATGTTTCTGTTTAGCCTTTTTTGACCATGCTTCTTCTTATATTGTTGTTATACTCCAGTCCTGTTTACCCTTTTCTTTCTCTTGGCAGTCATGGGAGAGGTGGTAGAAAGACTTTATAAGAGTTAAAATACTTCAGTTTGGCAAGGGAATAAAAACCTTCAAAAAACATAAATCTATGTTCAATTGATAGATGGCTGGTGACTTAAGCAATCAATACAATCCAGCATATCTATCATTAATTTGTGCTTACATGAAGCTATCACCTAAAGAAGCTTTTTTTTTTTTTTTTTTTTTTTTTTATTTTTGTTTTTATCACCTAACATTAACACTTATGCAACGTCCAGGTGATAAAACAATTAAAAACTTTGAGCCAAATTCTCACTTGTTAGAAGCCTTGTAACTAACCTTCTGGAAGCAGGTACTGAGAAACAGAAACCTTTGCTACAATTGGGAAAATACCTGATCTTTTGGTTTGATGGTTAAAAAAAAAATAAATCTGATTTTATCCAAACTAAAAGCATGTAATTTCTGAGTGCATTTTTTTTCTTGAAAAGCGGAAAGAGAATTAAGCACATTGAATTATGTGCTTAATATGTGAATTATCAAAAGTAAGTATTTAATTAGAAAGAGATATGTAGCATTCAAACTTCCTTAACATCCTCTCCTTTTGATAGCTGAAGAATAATTTTTAAGGTGTTTGAGGAGGTTCACCTTACATTCTTTAGCAGTTACAGTATTTTGCCCAGTTCTGATCTGTCTTTGTGATGACTTAAGATTTAGAGACCCTACCACAGTAACCGATCTTATAACAAACTTAAATGTGTAGCTCCTTCCTTCTTTAAGAACTATGAGCAAAATCACACAAGAATACAGAAACTAATGCCTTAAGAGCGGGTGGGCTGGAGAAGTGGAATTCAAGTGACAGCTAGCTTTGAATTTATCTGCTTACCTGATAATAATCTAGATGTTTTCCCTCAAAATACACTGTTGTTCGGTATTCCATAGGTATTATTGGTGGGGTAGGGTTTAGAAACTGTGGGCATGCTTCTTCCTGGGGAGATAAACATTTTACACATTATTCAAAATAAAAGTCTTATCGCAACAAGCTCCGATGGCCTTCGGACAATGGAATGATTGTTCTAAAGAACTTCATGCTTAAAATACGGTGACAGATTTGATTACACCCTTTCAAATTAGACATGCTAAAAATGACTACAGCATATGTCAAAGCTGTGGGTGATTATCTTTCCCAGCCTTGAAATCCTGTTCCTCCCATTGAAGCAAAATAGTAAAAGGAACAAAAATACCCTTTCAGGAGTTATTCAATCTCACTGCCCCTCCTCAATCACACCCTTAAATTCCCACCCCCGCACTGTCACTAAAAAAATCTCACACTTCTGGAGTTAACTTTAGAGTCATTTAAAAATCCCCAATTCAACCAACGGATATGAGGAAAAAAGCAAAGAAAATATTGAAGTTTTCTAATAAAAACCTAATAAATTTTATTTTTAAACATTACCATATTTTGTTTGATCACATCCTCTGTTGAAGAGGACTCTTCACAGATATGTCTCTTCCAGTCCCACTGGCAATTCCATCTATTGCTTGCACAGGAATAGCATCTACAAATATAACATGATAGTCATGACAAACTGTCAGGCTTCTTCCCCCACTGACAAAAAAAGTAAATTAAATTCCATCTTTATTCATGGAGAGTAGATCAATCTGCTACATACTCCTTACTATATTAAGCTGAAAATTGAATAGTGGGAACAGTTTGAGAACCCCCCAAACCTACTTTTTTTTCTCAAACATAAGCAAGGATCAGAAAACCATAGCACCTCTCACAAACTTTGAGACTGGGTCCAAGATGAAAGGAAACAATCTTGATCAACTTTCATACATCAGGTTGAATAATGCAGGGTCTGAGTTGGCTGTCTGTCCAGGGGCAGTAATATCTCAAGTGGGGAAGACTGTGGGGGTTGAGTCAGCTTTGACCATCATATTTGAATGCACCATAACCCTAAGCTCCAAGCTAACATTTGTGGCAATACATAGTAAATGGATGTCAACAGAGCTCACCTGCAGATACTTTAGATACTACCAAAGCCCAATGAACTCGCCTTTAATTGTATCTGCCATGAACATTCACATTCCAAGTGTTTTACATTACCAGCTTCAACCATTTTAAAAATCCATTAAAGTGTAAGAAAAAATGTATTAAGACACTGGAAAAAGGCTTAATTATGAAATGATTCAGTAACTCAGCGGCCAGTTGTCTGAAACACCATACCACAGAATCTAAACACCTTCGTTAAGAAGCTGAAATACTTACGGCTGGTTTTCATACAGATTCATTGCTTCTTCACAGTCATAAAAAGGGTAAGTATGTGATGCAAAAAATACATCATTCTCTCTAAAGTTTAACTGTAATGTAACTGAAACATGATCTATCACAAAAGAAAAAGAAAAAGAAAAGTTACCTAAGTGGTTTTTGAATTCTTTAGCTCTTGAGCAGAATGATACAATAATAATACTTCTATTATTTAATAGGAAAGACAAATATTTAACTACACAGTTGACACTCTGGATCTCATGACCTGTTATACTTTAGATTTATGAGCCCTGCTTTGTCTTTTTAACCTCTAAAATTTTTCAGCAAATGGTTTTCAGAAGAAAAGCAGAGATGGGATAAATGGAAGGAGCAAAATTACAGAACAGTTTTGCTTTATGGAAGTGTTTCTTAGTGATACTATCATCATGCTAGAATATTAAAGAGTCTAAAAGCATACAGAAAACTGTTTAAGAAGGTAATTGAACACAGATGAAAACTGGCATGAGAACAGTCATTTTAAATCAAAGATTCTCTTAAATATGCATATGTCTTCATGTAAAATTACTTGTTTCATTTGTGGATTAAAACTGTCACCGTCATGTGAATTGAAACAAGTGGTCCTTGCAGTTAATGCCCAACAACGCTTGCAATGCTGAGTTACGACAGTCACTTGTGATCTTCAGTTTGCCATACGCAATTTCACCACAAATGAACTTATCTGGATCATTACTGAGGTGAGAGTGGAAAATTTATCTTTAGAAACTGGTGCTTTCCTCAGTGAAGCTGTTTGAAATACCTTTTGCAGAAATCATTAAGCCCTTGTGACAAGCTATTTCACAAGCTATTGGGCAACTTCAATCTCTGCTTTCCTTTAACAGGTTCTTGAAGATCATGAGCAGCATGACTGGAAGTCACCTTTGCCTGCACTGGGTTCCGTTAAATATTCTGGACTGGTAGAAATTCCAGGGGATTTCCTAAAAACAAGACTGGAAAAAAGCATCCCTCTTGTCTAGAAATATCACATTCCTTTTGGAACTGACCATGACTCCAGTAACTTGGGTTATTCTAAACTCAACAGGGTTTTTTAGCAGTAAGTGGTCAGCTCTGGACTTTTTGTCACATGCTGTCAGGAACCACTGCCTGTGTCAATAACTGTCAGCCTTCTGCTGAAGTGTCTGCCAAGCTTCTGAACATCTTGATATTATTTTTGAACATTCTTTCAGATGGATCCCTGTGGGACAAACTCAGGGAGGTGCAGCATTTCTAGGTGACTTGGTTACTCTAATGCCATTCCTGACAGGTTTCTAGTCTTACATTTTATGCTGGAAGATGTCAAGCTGTCATATTTATCAACTTAGTCTCTCTGTGTTACTTTTCAAAATATTTAGGGAATGTGAATTGGCCCTAAATAAAGGAGTGCTGTTTTAACACTTTGCACAGATTGATACCTTGATACACCCCAGCTATGTTAAAACTTAAGAGAGATTTTAACATCATTGCTCTTTGAACAACTAAAACTGGATTTTGACCTGCTTAAGAGAATTGAAATTTGTCTTAAAAAATGCTTCCAAGTACTGCTCTGACACTTCAGGGCAGGTTTGGTACATATAAGAAAGCTATCCACAGGGGCTGCCTCTATACAGGATGCAAGAACACTTTTTTTGTTTTCTGTTTAAATTTGACCACATAATAATCTGTGCTGTGTCACCGGTTTTATTCCATGTGTTTATGTATCAAGATATATGGACTCAAGGCAAAAATAAAGCACCATCTAGGAAACAGCACAAGAATTATGGTTGGCGACAGACCTTAAGTGTATAATCAGTGGTTCAGAACAATGATACAGTCTTTAATTATACGATCGTATATTTTTCCACTGGTCACTCTGTAACAGAAGCTGGAGGGCACATAGTAGAAGAGGCAGAAGGTTTTATGACAGAAAGGACAACCTTGTGACATGCATGGACCAGGAAACTAGCCACTGAACTACGGCTGAGTAGAGCAAAACTAAAACAAGAAAACTTGTGCAGATGCTGCTCTTCTGGCTTCACAACATGGATTGATTAGATTAAGATTAGAGTAGTTGGGTTTTGCTTGTTTGGGACATAGCACCCCTTCTCCTGGTAGGAACACTGGAGATTGGTACAACTTGTGAAAACAGCAATAGAATAAGTTTGAGTTAAACTTTTTTTTTTTTTTTTTTCCCCAAAATTAATGTTTGACTGGACAAAGATCAACAATAGACTATTTGAGACAAAGGACTTGAAGAAGAAAAAAATGTGCATGCAGTTCATATAAAAGAATCACATTGGAAACAGGGGCTTGCATTCCTTCCTTTTATTATACAAGGCAGGTAGCGAAATTTCTTTACCTTGACCTTTTGGTGTTGGAGGAATTACATTAGGTGGACCACAGGTTATAACCCCTTCATTTAATTGAGCAGGATGTGTTGTCCCACCAAATATACACAAAAGTTGGTCATTGCTGTTCAAAGCTGGCAGTGGACTTACAGTCAGTTTCACCTGCAAATAAAATATAAAAAAAGTAAAATGTTTGAAAGAAATTAACCAAGGCACCAAGGCCCAGTATGATTTATGGCCAGAGAATTTTCAGCTGCCTTTTTTTTTTTTTTTCCCAACCAAAGGTAGCTAGTTGGGAAAAAACAAAACAAAACAAAACAACAAGTTGGTTCCAACTTTGGCTAGATGATGGTTCTCCTTTCCAATTTTTATTTGTCCCCTACTACTAATCTTTTCTTATCTTTCTACCACTTTTCCAGATGGGTCTATGTTGAATTAAACTGGCACAAAACCCTCTTGTCCTGTCAGTGCACTAGATCAGGACAAAAATGTCTGTACAGATACACCCACAGCTTTTTGTTCTTGTACACAGCATCCATGTTAAGCAACAGTAAACAGAGCAGTTAACACTTAAAACTTGAAGAACTTAATTAAAATTACATTAACCATAGGTGTTATTAGTCAACAACGAAACCAGGGCTGGATAGTCTGGAAAAGCTGGAGTTTGAAAGGGCTGAGTAGAAAAATGGCTTTCACAAGACTGAACGTAGATGAAAAAAAAAAACAAAAAAAAAAACACACAAACAAAACCAAAAACCCACAAACCCTGATACCTATCGTTACTACCAAAAAAGAATTTCTGAGAAAGTGATGGTGAGATCTTAACCTTTTCAAGGAAATTGTCAATACAGTGTACATGTTAGAAGCTAAAAGGAAAACATACAAACAAACAAACAAAACAAGAAAGGGAAAACTTAGCAAGTGAAGAGGAAAAAATTGAAATTTTGGATGCCTTCCTTGATGTGATGTTTCTGGTGTCTTTATTATACTATTTAACTTTTTCCATTTTGTATGAAAAGAAATAGTAATCATTATTTTTTTCCACTGAAACTGGTCCACTGTCTCATGAGCTGCAATGTTTTTTGGTGAGTAAAGTAATCAGGAGGAGAAGGTGACACTGGTAACATTGAAGGTTGCATGCAGATGCTCATTTGAAGTTGGGCTTGTTTTTGTTGTTTAGATATTTTGATATTACTTGATATTCTGATATGAGGCACCAAAGACTTGTCAACACAAGTTGACAAGATCTAAACTAAGAAGAGGTGTGGATTTTAAGTGGGCTATTTACATTCTACTAGCATTTTTATTCAACATAGAGATGGCCTTAACAGAATGCTGTTTACATCACTTATGAATGAAATAAAACTAACTTGAATTAACATCTCTTTCTGATTAAGAAGGATCAAAAGTCATTTAGTTACTTTACACAAAATTAACCTGATTTTATTTGCTGAGCACCACCAGGAAGTCCTCAGTCTCCATTGGCATGCTCCATTTGGAGTCAGAGCAAGCTTTGACACCTTGGTCACACTCCAAATGCTCAGTTTTGTTGCCACAGAGCAGTTTTGCATGCTGAATTTACCTCCTCCATGTATGCAAGGCAACTTTGCTGTGTAGGCAATTCCATTGCTGATTTTAAAGAAATAGCTTATGACTTTGCGACTTACTTAAGTTTATGCTCAAGTAAGCTGAAAGAGGATGCAAGGGCAGCACGAAATCTCCCCTATCAATTACCTTTTATGGGCTTTACAATATTGTGTAACACTTTCGTAATATTCACTCTAGGTGCTTTGTCATCCACACTAATGCAGCGCTGTGGTTTACAGAGAAGGTGAAAAGAGCATTTCTTAGAAGAAAACATGAACTGCAACCCACAAGAAGAGCAGGCAAGAAAGAGCACTGTGAAAAACACCAAAGGCTGAGATAACCCAAACACTTTATATTTCCTGTCACCACCATGCATAAAGAAATGTATAATATTCCTTTGTCTGGTAGTCACATCAGCATGTTTTAAGAACAAGTACAGAAAGCATTTTCCTGTCATACCATAGCAGGGGCTCTGCGACTCATGTTTCGAGGGTCTGCACTAATGATAGTAACACACGTGCCACTTGGACTCCAGAGCCAGTGGTTCTCCTTATCAGCTGTTTCACAGTCTGCCCTCTTTGTGCACCTGACAAAATGGGAACAAAAACGAAAGCAAAACAGTATTATAGCTGGACTCTGAGTTCTGTGAACAATGCAACAATTCTGGGATGAGAAACTGAAATTACAACACAGGATGACTGGGAATTTGCTTTAATATTGACTATTCAGGTTGTTATCAGAGGACTTTTGAAGGAATAATTGATGGAGTAAGTATTGACTGTGTTTGAGATGTAAAAAGCAAATGGAGAAGCATACGTATATGTTGCACACCACCTAGGATTAGACAACTCAAACTTATAGATACTCAATCAAATTTTACGTAGCATCAAGCTGAGAATGGAGCCATTGCCTGATCTTCTGAAACTAGGCTGATTAATCTTCATTTTAATACATAACAGACTCCTGGAGGAGTGAGCACAGACTGTTTTTTTCAGTAGTTCAAGTGGATGACACCCATGTGTTAGCAGTAAGAAGACATCTGACTCATGAGGGTAGAAATGCAACAGAGAAATATTGCTGGGGGTGCACAGGGAAATGCTGTTCTCCTGGTGAACAGTTTTATTGACTCCTGCCACTAGTTAAGATCTCTTTCTTCCTGGGCACCCTTGCCATTGCAGGAAGACGACAGTGGCTGTGCAGCCTCACCAAAAATACTAGGAGATTCTCCCAGCTCCCCTACAGGAAGAATTGAAAGGAGAGATGCTGCAGGACAGAAGCTGCAGATGTGGCTACGAAAGCCTGACAAACGGTCGTGGGGATCTCATACATTTTCTTTTCATCCTGTTCAATGTTTTGGAGAAAACTCTGTAGCATCTCTATCTGCTGTAACACAAGTCTATTAACTCATCAGGGGCTTCAATACAGCACAGTTGCTGAACAGTTCTGCCTGCCCTACCCTAAGGATATAATTTACGTACGAAGCCTGCATTCACATAATGTGTCCCTAAACACACAATTAAGCATTGCATGCCTTCAAGAGACAGAACTTGGGGCAGGTAAGAAAAACATTAGAAATTATGCACTTCTTTTTCTTTCTCTGTTAGAAGAAATACTACCAAATGCAAAAATTCATGTTTGCCTGTTCTCAAAGATCATTAATACTTCAAGTTATTGAGGTCAGTGGTTCTATCAGAAACCTGAAGGGAAATCTAGGGAAAATTGCCTTTTGTATGATATATGACACGGCCTTCAACTCCCAGTAGCCCAGGAGGAGTTCAAGTTGTATATTCCAAATCCCCAGGTTTCATCCACTGAAGCTGAAGCCCAGGCTTGAAGAGTTACAGTATACTGCATAAACCTGTATGCAACACAGAAGTTTTTTTGCAGTGCTTTACATTATGCTTCACATCAGGCTGTTAGGTAACTTAATGTGATAGTTCACATTTTCAGGCAGGAAGCTAGAAGTCTGAAATTCATCTGCATACTATAATTAAATACCCCCTTTGTTCCAACAGCAAGTACTTAGAATCATGAATTCCCAACTGCTCATGCCAAGGGGTTAATTAACTTAGTAGTCAAAAGGAGAGCTGTAAGACCGCTCTTGCCTCTCGCCACTCCAATCAGTGCACAGTGTAAAGAAGAGACATCCAGATTTTTTCTAGTTTACATGTGTTTGAATATTAATTCAGATAACCTCTACAGACAAGTCAGCCAAATGCCAGTTTCTGTTCTGCAATTAGGTGAGAGCTCAATGTAGCTACATGTCTCAGTAGCTGACATTTATATAAAAACAGCATTTGATCTATATTCTTTATTTTAAGACATTAGCAATTTTTTCTTTTATGCTCTTTTTTATGTTTTCCTTCTCTACTTAAAATAAATGCTATATTTTTAGGATTTTAAATAGGAAGCACTCTTAATTTCTGGGAAAATATTTAACTGGATGGTTCAGAGAGTCATAAAACTTGCAGTTGCAAGATGTATAATGATTTTGAGTACCAGCAGAAGCGTATATATTTTCCCAAACTAATGAAATCTGCAGAAGTCAACAGGGACTTATTTGTGTGCATGGAAGATTGATACCAATGTCTGCGTGATAAAATTAAATCCCCATCAGGACTGCGAGGCTGAGTACAAAGAGGCGGAATTGCTACGCCAAGCAATAACGCAAGGCATGGGTCACATTTTGAGCATCTCCATTGCCTGCGCCCAAAGAACACGTGCAGGACTCACCTGCCTTCTCTCACACACCAGCCACAGTACGGGTCCCTTGCCTGCATACACTTCTCACAGTCAAAGTATTTGAAGCAGTCCTGTACAGGAAGGAGATGCACCTAGGGAGACAAAAGCAAGACAAACTGTAACGTTTCTGAAGAAGGCACATGGAGGCTGAAAAGCTTATGGACAGGGTTGTGCAACGTCGCTGCCTGTGCCAGTGGAAGGCTTGATCCAGTGTTACAGTGATCAGAGCGCAGTTTGATTTTTAACAAAACCCATACCAAAAATGGAGCCTGGTTATCCTGCCCATCATGGCTTAATGAAGTTTAAATTTACACACTTTTCCTTCTCTTTCTCAGTCCAATATTCTCTAATCTCTCTTAAAAGTCACAAAAGTCATTGCCATAACCAAGAAAAATGAGAAAGTCTTAAACACCTGAGCTATTCAGCTCCTGCAGGTTAAGGTACTTCTAGAAACCTGCATTACAGCAGCTGCTGTGGAAAAGAAACTGCCTGAACAGCTCTTCCAATTCAAGCAACAGCTACAGCAGGACATATACCTTCTAAAGGCTAACTTGATACTGTCTAGATCATTTTTAAAAAGAATATCCTCCCCTTCCTGTCATTAGCATGATGATGAAATCATTTGGAAATGTAACTGTAAGTGGCACTTTTAGCCAGAAGGCATTTCAGAAAGTCTGAAAGCCTCAGAGAGCCCGGGTGCTCAGGGTTACTGCACTTTTCCACGCATAACCTTTCTGCTGTGCAACAGATTTACAACAAAAAAAAATGAAATAATTATGTTAGGAAGCAGCATCGTCAGGTCTCAGTCCCCCAGTAAATACACGGCTTCTGGTTTTGATTTCCTCGGAGGGTGAATATAAACAATTCGGTCTTTCTTTGGTGCCCAGAAAAATGAGCTGGCACATTATCATCCCTTTTAATTGTGCTGCTGAATTGTGCAAGAGGGCAAGGGGACATATACCTCTTCCCAGCGCTGTCAGTGACGATACTTCACTTATGAAGAGTGAAGACAGCTTACTAAAAGATGTAAGCTTTGTTTCTTCTACCTAATCCTCTCATTTAAACCTACTACTGGCAGCTACAAAGCTACTTTGGAAGTCTGAATTTCGCCTTCTTTCACATTAAGAGAGTTCAGCCTGACTCAGTTAAGGAAAATGTCAACATTTGGTAGTTTTCATGTATTTACTACTACATAGGCTTATCTTTTTAGTACTTTTCAGGTTGCTATGTAACTGGAGTTGAGCTACTGGCACACTGCTTCACCAACCAACACCACTCTTGTGAGTAACTTAATATCCAGTGAATGGCTTTTTTATGACAAAGCGTTTCATAATTCTGGCGGGCAGAAACAAGCCCCAGAGACTGCTGTTTCTACAAGTTTTATGCAAACTGAATGGATTTTAAAGAATAGCAGCTCAGCTTACGGTCATCTTCAAAATGCAGAGAAACTAATTTTAGAGATTTTCTAATAGTAGGTCTTAGCTAGAGAGAGTGGCAAAAACTAAAACAAACAGAGAAGCTGGTGAGAATGGTGACTGACACAGCCTTCAGTTTTACTCCTGATATGGGACATATCAGAAGGAATTTGGGATCCTACCACTTCTGTTTATTTTAATGAGCTACAGTGATTATGGCAAGGGTGGTGTGGTCCTTCCCAGCTTCAATGGGCTCCTCCTGATGCCTGCCCCACCTCTGGAAGGAGAGGGCTGACCTTTGAAGGCATCTGCTCCAAGCCACCCACTGCTATCGATGCTGTAAGGAGAGGGGGAGAAGTGAAACAGGAAAGCAAGCGCTGACTTCTCACTACAATTCTTAACCTCTGTATCATTCCTCCCCATATTTTCTCTCCACATGATTCCTCTTTAAAGGCTGCTTCAAGTTATCACCAGTATGAAGCTGCATCTGCCCGTCAGGTCAGCATTAAGCATGCAGATCAGTGCAGATATTGTGCCCTTCAGTGTTTACCTTCTTCTAAATAACTCCCAGGGCAGGGTTCTGGTACATCTCTTCCCACAACTCACAGCTGTTCTGAAAACAGCAGTGTGTGTCTCAGCATTTATTCTTCTCCCCTTGCTGCTGTCACTTCATTTCTCCCAGCTACGAAGGCCTCCATTCTCCTTTCATCTATCTGGCTCTAAAAGTGGGTGGGACTGCTCATTGTAATTAACTCCTGGAGATGACAGTAATGTAATGCCGTGACAGAGCTCCCAAGTTTAGCTATTCATATTTAAGCTGAACAGGTTTTGTAAAAGAAAACTATTATTCCCATTATTTAGAAATGGATGTGTCTATGGGAGCTGCTTCAAAAAGATTAAAATGAAATACCTTCTTTGGCAGAAATTTGCTGTTTTCTGAATTTAAACGTCTTATGGAGACAATTATTAGTGACCTTCCTAAATGCTCCATTTCACGCAGACTATCACCAGAAAACTTGTCTTGCTTCAAGGTTGCCCCCATCCTTGTGCTGCTCGTGGCATAGCCTGGTGGGGACCTCAGGGCTTTGAAGCAACGTGCCATCATCCTGCCACGTGGGGTGCCAGGTTGCCTGGCCTCACACAGACAATTTTGAGGTTTGGAGTTCTGTTCCAAATTTGAGCAGAAGCCAAATTAGAAGTACCACAAAAAAGTGCAGTAACCTCTCTCACACACTGTCACATTGCTAAATGTTTTATCAGTCACTTATCTGGCATGTTTTCCAACGGAGCTTCCAGCCTGAAATCTTTCAGCTAGAATGCAGCATTAGCACTGCAGAAATTTATATTAATCTTTTATAAAACAGAGAGAGAACATGCTTCCCTCACCATCTTCCCTAATACTCCACTTTCACAGTCATCATCATTCTCTCCTTGCTACTGGGACTGGAGTGTTTCCCATGTCCCACCCAATGTCCCTGTCGGTGCTGTGAACGGTGGCAGTCTGTCTGTCACCCACCCCATCCCAGAGAGCTGCTGGTCCATGTGTGTGAGCCTGGCAGCTCCAGCGACCGTAGAGGTAAGTGTCGGGAGCAGGTTACAGCCAGAAGTCTGGCATCTTTCTCTTCTCCTCCTTTCCTTTTCGCTATCTTTTTTCCTTTACAAGTCTCCATTGTGCCAGCTCAGAGAAAGGGAACTGGGAAGAGACTGCCTGTTCCTTTCAGAGCAAAGTCTGACCTTTCCTGCTGCACCAGCATACAAGGGTGTTTCCCAACACTGTAATTCTTTCCATTGCTTCTTAGTTTTTGAAGCAAGACTCATGAAAACCCTTGGCAGCTTTACAGATGTGTAAATGCTATTACGTCAGCCACCAGCATCCCAAATCCTGAAATGCTCTTGCAAAGCTGATGGCACCTTAAGCATCCTTCCTGACATGCAGCTGCCTGATCCTGCTATGTTCTGGTGCCAAACATCACAACTTCATCCTTCTTCCAGACCTCCTGAGAGAGTTTCAGAGGGGAACTCACCTCCAATTCATTAAAGCATTAAGGATAAAACCTTTCTCCAAGTGACAATCAAGCAATTAAGCCCATCAGCCTGGACTTGAGGAAGGTCTTCATTTTTGGAGAGACCTACCTTGATGCCAGAAGAACTGGCAACATAGAAAAGATGAAGGAACCCTCTTTGCTTAGCTTTACAGGCATCTACAGACCTGGTCACCTCTGTTGGAGGGAGCATAAACCATAGGGGGGCTGAAGCTGGTAAAAGGAGAACATCCCTTCACCTTCTGTTTTCATCCACCTCCCATCCCCAGCTGTGTTTTCAATTACTTGTAATATTCTGCTTTCCTTCTGCCTGTAAAGGTGCACACACAAACACAGAGCAGGGGCAGCCCCACTGACTAGGGTGGTTTCCAGGAATGACAGAGAAATGTTCCAGTCTCAGGTAAAGTCACAGAGAAAGTTAAACTGGACCTGGTCCTTAAAAAGAGAGGGATACATTACCTTGTCTGTGGTCATCACATACAGATTTTCTTGGGTTTTGTCAAGAACCAGGTCGTTCTTTATGGGTTTATTTAGTTCAATAGTAAGAGAGCTGTACTCAGTTGCAGTGGATGACAGGAACACCTGTTTCATGGAAGAAAGAAAGGTGGTAAAGGTTGCTCTTTTTTCAATTATCATTATCGAAAATGCTGTGTTTACTCAAGTTCATGAATTCATATCGGAGAAAACATTTCAATTTGAAGTATTTAGCATCAAAAGCAGCAAGTACAGCAGAAAAGTAATGGAAAAGAAATTGCTCACTGCTCACAATAGCTAATATTTGCATTGATTTTTTTGGAAATACTGATTTGAGTGCTGTAAAATTCAAATTCTCGACTTGGAGCCTCTGCACTTGAAAGTGTTCAAATTTGCTGACCTCCCTTACAATAACCAATTGTATCAGCTTCAAATTTCAAACCGCAGAGTGGCACACGGCCATCACTTCAACAAAATAACGTTCATGGTGTAACAATCCTGATATTTTAACTCTGCAGACACACAGACCCTTGAACCACAAGCCCCACAGTCAGAATTTACCAGAGCTCCAACTTTAGCTTTATATTGTGTTTCTGGGCAACCTGATCTGGTGGGAGGTGTCCCTGCCCATGTCAGGGGGTTGGAACTGAGTGGTCTTTAAGGCCCCTTCCAACCCAAACCATTCTAGGATTCTAGGATCTATATTCTATTCACTGAATGGCCAGAATGATTGCAAAATGAAAAGTTGCTCTTAAACTAGTATGGGCTTGAACAGAGAGATAAGGCCAGAGCAGCTGTTAGATTACCTAAGGCTATGAATATAGGGCTCCCAGTAGATATCTAAACCTTTGGGAACAGTGTTATCCAGGCAATGCTAATTCCAACTGTGTGTTGGAAAGTGGAGGTACACAAGAAATGACCTGTTTTTTTTTCTCTTTGAAAGTAAAAATCCCAAGTGCCAAGAGAATTTGCTCCTGATACGTGACCTTATAAATCACACTTACTTTTAGAGCATAAGCATGTTATCAGTACAATTTGCAACCTTTTCAACACACTCTAATTTTTTTTAATCAGATTTGTTACCTTAAGAATTTTTCCATCTGAAGTTCCCAGAAACGCCACGGTGTGCCCATTCTCCACAGTCACAGTAACAGCCGTGAGATTCATCCCTTCTTTTTGTAACACCGGCTTCTCTACAACACCATTTTTACTTCCCAAAAGGTACGGTAAGTGTTCAGAGCCACAGGGGAAATTTTTGCTTGCATTCTAATAAGGAATAGCAATACAGAAGGATGTTAAACATTCAGATCACTAATTCCTAGCTAAGAATGAAGTGCAACCCTATTACCACAATATAATACCCCTCAGACATAGAAGAGCAGAAGGAGAAATGGATTGCCTAGCCATTTTACCCAAGCCAACAAGCAGCCTGCTAATTGCAAACCGCTTCAATGCTTTTGCTTTCCAGGAGGCATGGAGGGAGAATTTTTTTTTGTTTCTCTTTCGTTGTAGAAGCACAGATTAAAAAATAACCACTTTGTTTAATTAGCATGTCATGTAGATCAGGTTGACTGATTTTGTTTGGAAGACTGTTTTTATGCTGTTTTGTTTTTTAAATCGCTGTTCTCCATGGAAAACAGTCCACCAGCAACCATCTCAAGAACTTTCAACACATTCCCTTTTCGATATGCTTTAATCCCAAACTGCAGAAAGATCTACCAGAAAGAAGTTCATCCACACCTTGCCTTTGCTGCTACATTTGGTAATGAGACTGTCTTTCTGACCAGAAATTCACAACTCCTTTTTGCTGGAAGCCATGGCCGCCCCACTCATCACATTCACAATTTCTATATTTGACGCCCACCTCAGGTGCAGGGTACTGCAGTGAGAAATACTGGAGCTTGGAGGCAAAAAGTGTTGGCTTGGTTTCTTATTAATTTTAGAGGCCTACTGTGTGGAAGGGGCTGTGGTTTCATGAGGTAAAGGATTCTGGGTCAATACCAGTACTGACCCAGTATTCCCATGCCCCATCCCTTCAGCTGTTCGCTCCTACCCCTGGGCTGTAGCACACCACTTCTTAAGCTGTGCTCAAGCAACTGCTTATTTAAGTGCGTAACATATTCAGGTTGGGGAAGTAAAACATCTTTCTAAGAGTTGGCTGAATTATTTTTAATGTGATTAAATCCCTCAACCCACTTTAGGGTTGGCTGCAGTAATAAACAGCATGCACAAGTGGGGCTTGGAAACAGGTTGAGTGGTATGGGCAAAAACATCATGAAGTCAACTGAGATGCTGGAAATTGCCTCTTAAAGTCATAGTCATAAAACAGAGATCAGTATCTTGAGAGGTGTAACAGTGCCCTCCAAAACCCTAGTATCCAAGGTAATGACAAGCCATGAAAAGAAATGGTAGGTGGCCATCATACTATCAGTGTATTCTGAGCCAGAGAAACATATGAAAACCACCTAAATATAAGAAACATGCATGTTTCCAATTATCTGAAAATTCATATCCAAGTAAGAAACAATACTGAGCTCCAGATATCGCTTACAGGATTAATAATGCTTTTTAAAAACATTATAGATACGTTGGCTGTTACCAGAATTGCCAATCTGGAAGCTAATCATGGGCTTAACAAATCATTGCATATGACTCAGAAATTTCCATACCAGAAGGAACATTTAAAAATAAATGCATTCATGAAACCAAATAATATTCATCTATTAGAATACATCAACTCTTTTTTAAAAGACTCCAAATTATAACTATCTTGCCACTTCTTGCTTGACTTGTTCCACAACAACCCCAACCACATTCCATTTCTGTAGTGAATCCGGCTATTGAGTTTTTAGTCATCTGATCTCATTAGACTTTAACTCAAAGCCACCTAAAAAACACACAGTTATATAATTTCCACTATTCCTATCACAGATTCTAACATTGATGCTGATATTACCAGTCCATGTGATCCACACGGGTTTTCTACTGCAAAGAGTTTGTAAAACATGCTGGTATTCTTATTAGTGTAGCAATCATTCCGGTTCTTCTCCATTTTCTCATTGATGTGCCTCAAAGAAAACACACACATGGCAGATTTTGGAGAGCCATTATCTTTGTTTACTTTGCTGAAGAGTGCAACAAGAACTTTGTCATCTGAGGGAGAATCCGTAGTTTGTCTTTGCTGAGCCATGCTCTCAGCCAGCTCTTCTCCTGGGCTAGTGACGTAAGCAGCATGACAGTGATCATAGGCACCATCATCATCTTTGCAACCCAAGTCCATTTCAAAGTAGGAGTAATAGTGGGCATCATCTTTGCACAGACGTGCAATTAGTGTGCGGTTATTGACAGGCTGTTTCTCTTGCTGATTAAAAATAAAATAAACATAATTTTTATCCTCAAAGACTGTGACAAATTGTTGTGTGCTTGATGAGTGATATGCTGACTTAACAGCTGCAGAGTCTGTATACATTTCAAAGATGTCTTTCCCATCTCTGCTGTAGAGCTGCCGAGTGCTAATGATTATCCCATTGTCATTTGGTCCATTCCCCTTCCCAACAAACAGCACTCGGTCATTGTTCAAGGAAGTGATTAATCCCACCGTTGATACGTTCTCATCGTTGCTTGCTACAAAGGACTTCTCCCCACTACTGTCCACATAATACTTAACATTGGTAATATCTTCTAAATCCCTGATGGCACAAATTCCCTTAAAAAGGCTTCCACACACCACAATTGTTTTATCCGCCTTGTCCAGCAACAATAATTTGTTGTAATTGTCAGTCAGTACTGCTTCTTTACATTGATTTTCATCAATGGGAGGTGTGCACTTTTTGTTGTCCTTTCTTGGACCTGTTTCTACATAATTAATTTTAATCAGTTTTTCTGTGAGCTGATACAGAGCATTTACCACTCCCAAATAGACTATCCCAGTGTCATTGTCCACTGTTAGGTGATTTAGCTCTGTGGGACTCTGAAAAAATTTCAGTTCCTCATTTCTGGATAAGGTGATGCAAAAGCAGCTCAAAATGCTCAATGTCCAGATCCATAAAGCCATTTCTATGTAATACCTACAAAAGGAAAACAAAAGAAAACCATTAAAACTGAAAAATAAAATTTACATGAAATTCAGCAATGTGAAGGTTTTTTTCTTTAACGATTTCAGACAAATACACTCATCCTTATGCATATGTAGATGTCAAAAAGATTATGGAAAGCCTCAAATCTTGTTAATTGCCTAGCAATTTAGTATGTTGGGGAAGGATGAAATAAGGTCATATGTCTAAGTGATTATCATACAACCAATTAGATAATCAATTCTCTGCTAAAGCACAATGAGGTCAATAGACAATTTGAAACAACATGCCAAGAAGTGATAGTGCTTTCCTGCTTCATAATGTGAGTATTGTTGATTACTGAGATTTTAAAAATAAGCTGGATGACCCAAGTGTTTCAGGTAGAGTGGAAGACTTTACATGCAAGAGTCTGAGACATTTGGTGTTGCAGGACTTTCCTGATGAAGGAAAAAGTCCTTCCACCAACTACAAGTAAGTCTGGATCTGTCTGTCGATGTTCTTTGAGAAGGTGTTACACTAATCCTGCACCAGTGTAAAGCTGGAGGTTGGTACAGCCCTTCGTACGCAACATTGCCTTTGATTGCCGGTATACACTACAGCCCAACACTTCAATTCACTTTAGCACTGCAACTTAATGGTTTTAAAACTCTCTTAAGAACATCACTTAGAGTTTTATATGCTTAAGATACTTTCATGTGTGTGTGTCTCCCATCTACCCCCATCTCCCAATTTCCCCTTCCAAAGAAGATTGCCTGGTTGTTTGCAATTAAACAAGGACTTTATGAGACTTGTTAAGAAGAGGCCTAATTTTAACCTCAAGAGCTAAATGAGGAGGCAAGTCCAAACTGGCTTCCTAAGCACTGGACATTTTTTCTATGTTTTCTGCAAGTGTTTCATTCTGAGAGCATAAAACAGAAGGCTTGGACACACGGATGTTTTGGGGGAAAGATAAATAGCATTTGGAGAAAATACTGAAAAACAAGTATAATCCACAGTATATTTATTTTCAAAGTAAGTCATGAGACACCATAGTCTGATGAAGAAGGAACCTGTAAAATTACATGGAATATAAAATTAAATCTGAAAATACCTGGAACTGTGAATAGAACTGAAAAAATAAAACCCCACAAAAGAGAAGAGAAACATTAAAAAAATAACCTAGCAGGGGTAAGTCTGCTAGGAGGAGGAAAATAGCCGAAAATGCCAAAACAAGGAAGTGAGGAAAACAAACAAACAAACAAACAAACAAAAAATAAAAATAACAATGAAGGAACCACCCTCCTGTGCCAGCTGTAACTTCTGTTTTGGCAGCAGCAACAGACCGTAGTGGGATGTTAATCATAAATAACCGGGCTGCAAACGTTTGTGCAGGGAGGGAGGAACTTTTGTTTTGAGAGCAAGGCATCTGCCAGGTCCCCAAACCACCCTGGCATCACGAGCCGTCCTGCCTTCTGGCACTGACTGCATTTTGCTCCTCTATGAAGAAAACGTACGTTTACTGGTGGGATCAACTATTCTAACGGTAGAGTGCTTCTCACTTCCAACACCCCAAAACCTACTCAATGTAGCTCAGGATAATAATAATGACAAAATAACAGGCTAACTCCAATCTTACTTTGCTAGAGCTCTTACCACATACCAGACTGAATAGTTAACTGCAGAAAGGGGTCAAAGAAGAGCCGGCACGTTACCAACAGCATAAGTCCAACTTCTAATGATAGGTTGACCTCATATGACAGTGACCAGGAAAAGCCTATGAATTATACACCGTTCCTGAGACACAGAGACTTCAGCACACGCCTTGCAAGGTAATGAAGTCTTAGACTTCTCTGCAACAACCTTAGACCTGCTCTAAGGAGCTCTGAATGAATTCTGCTATTATTTGTAAGAAACTCCTATTTCTTACTGCTCCCAAGGACCTCAATTTTCCAAACAAGCTTTGGCCCCAGCTTGTATCTCTGCAGCTAAATGGTATGTCATAATGCGTGTCATCTAGTTTCAAACATTGTCCCTGACATTTATCTGCAATGAAATAATAACAATAAAAAAACAGCTTGACACACCACGTCAATGTTGTTTCACAACAGTTTTATCATTCCACTATCTATTGTGCAAGGATCAAATGAAAAAAAAAAATATCAGATTCGTTTGTTCATGTTTTTCCCACAAGGTAATTATTGTCATCACTGATCGCAATCAAAAAGCCATAAATAGCTCTGCTTATAAAATATACCTCAAATGAATGGATAGTAATTTACTGCACCTTAAATTCTGGGCTTGGTTCACCCTCATGTCTATGTATTTCAGTGGATTAAAAAAATGTAACGAAAGAGCAGAATGCATCTCTTTAATTCTAATTGTACTGCAGGTACTGAATTGTAATGCAGTTATTACAAATGGATTGTTTAACGGCGGTCATTAATCTGGATCTCTCCCTTCTGCCATGTTTAGTCCACTCATGGCACCCAGCTAATGACACAGAGGCAGCTCTTGCAGTGCACTTGCCTTTGTCCTAAAAGGAGAACAAAGGCAAAAAAGAAAAAAAGAAAAAGAAAGAAAGAAAGAAAAACAACAACAAAAAAAAAAAAAAGAGAGAGAAAGATACTTCTAGGAGTAATTCATCTCCCTGTACAAAAATGGCTAACACTTCTTCCCTACTATTTTCTGCCTTGTTTACTTCAGATTTAAAATATGAATGACAAGGACAGGCTCTTACTAATCAGATTCCAGACACTAGCCAGCAGAAGATCATCCCAATTTCATTTGGGACTACAGAGCGAATATCATCAAGAAATTAATGATCTTCATTAGGATCTCCACCTAGGTCAATGACATTTAAATCCCATTAAAAATATTAGAAGAAAATATCTTTTGCGATGCCCGGCAAACAAATCCTGTAAGGCCCTAAAATCAAAATTTTGGCTTAAATTATTCAGAGCTACATGCATTCTCCATTAATCTGCCTTTTTTTTTTTTTTGGCATTCACTCCCTGTCGCCCTGGCGTCACGTCAAACACAACGAGATTATCTCAGACCTCCACACAAGGCAACAGTCCTTCACGGTCTGCATGGGTTTCATTTTTTCCCTCCCTTCATCAGAGGGAACGGAAAACCAAAATTAAATAAGCTACGGAAAAGATCTGGAACTCAATCCCTGCTCCCTTCTAATACCCTAGACTTGGGGAAGAGAGAAGCAAAGCGACTGCAGCACGATGAGCGCTGCTTGCTCTCACCTGCTGTTAACTGCACGTGGTGGGAAGCGGCAGCAGGAGGACGCCTGCCACTGCCAGGTCTGCCCTTAACGCAGACGCCTTACTGAGTTAGGTGCTGTGGAAACGTACCTAGGAACAGTTTCCTGCTGGGAAAAGCTTCTGTTTTCAGTGAACAAGTCAAGGCAACACGAGGCACAATGAGTAAGAAAGCCAGGCTGGAGCATGGAATCTGAGACATTCAGCATGGCAAACATATTTCCAATGGATTATTTACGTAAACACACGGCGTCGTATGGTTTACTCAAAGTCATACCCTGATCCTGTGACAACCTGGTATACATCCTCTGACCAAAGTTTGCATTTACTTTTAAGCACTTTGCAGAATCAGGATAAAACAAGCCCAGCAGAGCAGCTGATCACATCATTGCTTTCACTCTCCAAGTCCTGCCTCCATCGTGCTTCGTGTTCCCCACGCCCTGTGACATCACTAACATAATCTCTACCACTCTGCCATCAAGATTACTTGAATTGCAAAATCATTTCCTTTTGGGACTTCTCCCTTTTTCATCAATGCCTTCCTCACCCTTCCCCCATCTCGAAATACACACTTCTGATCCACATCCCTTACAGACAACTGAAAGTGATTTCTATGAAAATGGTAGAAATAAATGGTAGTAGAAAAAATATTATAGAAGGTCCATTTTAATTAAAAAGAAGGCGTGGGTAACATATAGCCCCTGCACAGCCACTCAGGACTCGACAGGTGAAAGCATAATTTGGTGAGAGGGAAAATGGGATGTCAGCAACTGAGCACTTTAAAGGAAAGCCACTGAAAACAAGCACAGTCGTGTGGCTTACAAGGAATATGAAACTCCAGAAGTGGTGTGCAGGAAACACAGAGCACCCAGGAGAACACTTCATACACAAGAAATGCTATGAAGTGACACTGTGTAGGAACGACACAGCCACCAGCGCTCTGCCCCATTCCTAGCTAGATCCATTTTAATGCAAGTGTGTGTAACTTTTATGTCTTTTTACTCAAGCAAGACCAATTACCTTAAGTTAACAGTCAATTCCTCAAAAGGCATGAAGAAAGTAGAGCATCCATAATCCACAAGCACAAAGCGAGTTTCAAATTGACTTCACACAACTCTCATAAATACTCCTAAGAATTAGCACTAGCGACACAAAGACCTACACAGACCTCCTCTACTGCACCTGTATACCCGAACCTGCAACTTTTCAGCCATCCCGTTACCTCTTTTCTGCCTTCAATATAACTTTAATATTATTTCATTTCTTACGTTTATTTCAGTTGAAGTGAAAGAATACCAGCTTTTGGCTAAAATCTGAAAAACTGACAACTAAAGCAAATGGTATTTCCAAAAACAACAGGTATGAAAGTCTCCTAGCGAAGGAGGAATCCCACCGATTTAGCTTCTGCGGTGTTTTTGCAGAATTGTTCCTTGCTAACTGTACTATCCTGAATTAACTCTGATACCTCATCTCGCCCAAATGAAGTTTTCTTGTAATGCTGGGTCTCGGGACATGCTTCTGCCAACAGATTAGCATGAAAAACTGATGCGATGGGTTTTTAGAGTACGTGATGCTGAGAACTGTGGTTCCCACTGCAAGCTTTCCCCTAATCAGAGAGAAAAAGACCCCGAAACTGCAGCATAAAAAGATCAAAATCCGAAGGATGTACTCAAGTGGCTTAGAGATTTTGGGAAAAGAGAAGAGGAATTAAAAGAAATTTATCTTCTCCCTCATTTAATTAACTTTGCCTTTAGCCTCAGATAGGTTTTCCACAAGACAAAAATAATTCACCTTTCATTCTTCAGCTGAAAAAAAAAATGAGAACAGAAACTGCAGAATGTGAGGATGGGGGATGAACAGGTTTTCAGTTAGGATTTCAAAGCTCCTGATTTTATGAGAACTCCAGGTAAATGTGAGCATCCTCCCCCACAGCTGCAACTTTTGTTACGGTTTTCCAAAGCCAATCAAAGATGTAGTTCACTGGTTCAGAAAAGGAATCACCTGGAAAAACACCCTGCAGGATTCAAACACATTTCCTAAGAGCAAGGCAACATGCTGGAAAGGCTCTGGAGAGAGAACTTCTTTTATAGACTATGGCATAAGTCCAGGACTGCTTTTGTAGAACCAGCGAGAAGAGCGATCGCTGTGATGGGTGGCCATCCTTCACCGCTGACGGTCGGCTGCTAGCAGATGGGACCCACGGGTTGGCGACCTGTGGGACATCACTTTGAGGAGAATGGAAAACCAACATCTGTTTCATTAAAAGTTGTGATAGCCTGTAACGCTCAGACATAAAAGGATTCATTTTCTTTCTCTCTCACCGCTTCTCAAAACACAAACTGCTAACATATAGAGAGCATCCTTGTATGGGATAAACCATCCCACCTGCTGAAACTGGAAAAGTGGCAAAAACCAGGAAAATATTTATCATATAGATTTTATTCCTTATGTGGAAGACAAAAGTATGCTAGATAAGGAAAAATCTCATTTTTGAAGCAATTTTCAATAGTATAAGCTTTATTTTTAATATGTACGATAGTTATGTTGATAAGGGTCTTCTCTTATAAGGCCTGTTGCAAATTACAGACTTGCAAAGGAAATAATGAATATTACGCCCTCCCTCAACCCCTGTGCATTCTGCAGGCGTTTTGCTGCGACTGCTGGGTAAAACAAAAGGAAGGCAGACGGGAGCTTACAGTGCTTCCTGTACCATGGCTTCGTCTGGCTGGGCAGGAATGAGCTGTATGCTGGGACCCATGGAGGCGGAAATTTATTGCTCGTGCCAGCAAATTCAGAATAAGACATCGGTGGCTGAGAAAATAGGAGAGTGTGCACAGGATGATGCCCCTGGGAAAGGGGCACGGGGAGGAAGATCCTTTTATCACTCTGCAGACTCTTATCTTTCAGAAGACCGGGGGTATCAGCAGAGGCTCTTGCAAAAAGAGCTCAGATAACTCACTCCTGAGAGAGACCATGGACCTAAGGGGATATCGTGAGGCATCCCACAGCCTGGCCAGCTGGGACCTCAAGGGTAGAGGGACAGTTTTGATGGGATGGAACAGTTTGACATATACAAGGCTGCCGTCACTGAATTTTATGGACTTCTCTTGACATTTACCTACAGTCATCCCCTTCATAAGGCTTCTCGCAAAGTCAGAAGGTGAGTTTGAAAGTCTGTACCTCCAGCCATATTACCAAAGATCTCCAGACCTGTCCCCTGCCTTGTGTCTCAGGGTCTCCAAGGGGAGAGCAAGGGAATTAAACAGGACATGTCATGCAGCTCTAGCATCTCTGGTAACTTCGGTAAATAGCACTGCCATATACAAATGAGTCAGCAAACCAGACAGCCCCCTGCTTCCACAACATCTTCTTGTGCCAACGTGGAAAAGGTTTCTCAAGGCATTGCAATTTTAGCATTAATGAACAGCTGCGGAGCACAGCACGGTAGGGCCTGTATCACAGGGAGAGCATCTCCACACCAAGGACTCTCACAGGCTCTGCACAAACTTGACACCAAGAGGTGAGTCAAAAGGTTACACGAGACAAATAGCTAGCAAATTCAAAACTTGCATTAATAATTATGTAATTAGCTTCAAGCTAAATTAATAACTCTGTTAGTAGTCTGAATCCAAACCTTTCATCCACACGCACCTGAACTCCAAAGCATTTAATATTCTGATCCAGACCCCAAGTCAGAGAGAGAGGGAGCAGGAGGAATGTGAGCCTTAATTTTTCAGCTAGGAGTCACTCAAAAGAGCATTAAGAACAGCTAATGAGACTGAGAAAATGCATACTTACATATTTTGCAATCCAACTCAAGAAATTCCAATAATGTGCTGTCTCTGCAACATCAGCAGGTAATCAAACAAACAAACAAACAAAAAACTAGAAACAATTTGCAGATTTATACGAACTCTTAGAAGCAGAGCTCTGCTACACCAAGCTGAACTCTAATGAATTCCCTGACTTATTACAGCCAGACCTAAACAGCGTTTGGATTTTGAAAATCTCTTCTACTCTGGATTCTGCCATAGTCCAAGGTGTTTTTTTGTTGTTGCTGTCTGTTTGGTTCTTCTTTTTTTTGGCATTTCTGGCTGCTTATAAGAATTAAAAATTATCTAAGTGAAAGGATCTTCAAGAGTTCACAGTGCCAAGTAACTTAAAAAAAAATCAGTGAGAAAAACTACTGTGGAAAGATCTTCTGTAGTATTAGCTACCAGCAGTTACTGTGTATGAAATAGACTGAGGTAACTAATGCCAGAAAGGCCTCTTCAAATCCTAATTTTTATTACTGCATTTTTTATTACAAAGTGAAGTGTTTATATTATCCCCTCAAATCCTACAGTTGCATATATATAATATAATATGTTATTATTACATATATATAATTCCAGTCCCATGGATGCAGTCAGGAGCATGCAAGGAAAAGGAGCATGCAAGAACAGGCTACATGGCACTGCAGAAACTGGCCATCTCGGACCACACCTCCCTTGCAGTTTGGGCTTCTGCATTCATCCCTCTATCTTTTTTTGTGTTTTCTCAGTAGAAATGAAGCACCCATTTTAATGAGGCCTCGCTTTCTCAGTTTTACAAAGATGCAGTTGATCTGCAAGAAAAGCAGCCGAGTGACGTGGTTAATAGCAAGCAGCTGACTCGGCAGGAATCTGAACCCACAGAAGCCCCTCTTTGACCTGCCTGCTTCTTGGTGTGCTTTTTGTTGTTGTCTGTTTGTTTTTAATCTGTGAGGTCTCCCACCAACACAACTTTTAAGTTTTTATCTTATTTTCTTCAAATCTCATTGTGCACTAAGCCTGGTGATGCCCAGAACTGCCTCACGGACCAAACCACACCTGCACCAGCCTGCAGTCAGCACAGGACCACAAAGCCCCTCCGGACACTACCAAAGATGCTCACAGGCACTTAGATTCTCCCTGATGCTGGAATGAGACAAGCCTAGGTGTAAATGCCCGCAGCAGCTGAGTTGCCTGAGCTTCCAGGGCTTGTGGCATCCTGCTGCAGTTGCTGAGCAAGGCGGTCACAGAAGCAGGGCACAAGCCGGGGACTGCGCGGCGCACCCACCACTGCCAGCTCCATGCCAGCACTGTATTATCTCAGACCCCTCCTGCAACTTGGGAAAACTTTTTGTTCTCTTTTATCTGAGGAACCAGCAGAAAATGATAGAGAGCCTCGAGCATGGGAAGGAAACACCACAGTGCTGGGGTAGCTTTAATTTGCTGGCTTTCCCTGCACTAAGGGTATTATGGCTCAAGGAGAAAAATGCATTTATACTGATAGTAAAAGGACTCTGTGTCACCAGCTCCCTGCTACAACAACGGACTGCTTGTTTTCAGTGCTAAGGTCATCTTCGAGGACTGGTTTCGGACTTCCCCTGGAAGAAACAAGAAAGGAGGCGGATTTTTTTCCAGCGCGGGGGAATCTGAGCGTGACCATGTGGAAACAAACACAAACTATTCCGGCTCCTTCCTTGCCAGAACCAGTTCTCCCTTGTAATTAACCATTAATCTGGCACACACACACACAAATCAAATTGAAAGGCCGACGTTGCCAGCATGTGTGAAGTTTTACTTTCCCTGTAACTTGCTCAAACGAGGCCCGAGAGCTCGCAGGCAGGCAGTCCACCCGGCACTGCCCTCCTCCTCCAAACAGGAGCAGCAAACCCCACTCCGGATTTGCAGTGCAGCCACACTGGATTGCACAGCCCTGTCCCAGCTCGGCAGCAGCTCCAGGTTGGTCTTGCTGACCTCGGAATGGTGAGAGCAGATCTGCAAGCAGCCAGCATGTTCCCCGCTGCGACACAGCTGCACGGGGCTGCACACTGACTTCCTGAGCCAAGGGGCACTTTGGCACAAGGCTGAGCCGTCATTTTTCTTCCTATCATATTACGATATGGGTCTTAATAGAACAATCATGTATAAGGTTTAACGATAAGGCAGTATGAAATTTATAAACTCTTCAATCTATGAAATGCAAATATGGCAAGACAGTCACTAAGCCCGACACAACCAAGTCCTTTCCCCTAATCCCTCCCCTCCCTTGACAGTGTTGGCTGCATGATCCCCGCCCTCACTGTACTTCCATATCCTTCTGTTTCTTGTGACTTTGTTTTCCCACGTGGGTGTAGCAGGTTTCCACACTCTTCATTTTAATGCAATTTTCTGGCCATGCCAGGGATTTATCCAGGAACTTCTGGCAGGTGGGCCAGACCCTCTGCGAGAACTGGAAGCTGTGAACCACGCCGAACGGAGCACAGCGACGTATATCGCACTCGGGCGGCTGATAGCACAAGCCACGAGGAGAGACAAGCAGAGGAGGATGGGTGAAATTCTCGAAATAGAAAGTTTATTGAATGTTAGGAGCCAAGAAACACATAGCTGAGGAATGGAGGCTTTTCCTGGCTTCTGCTGCTGGAGATAAATCGCAGGGTTTTGTCTGGTTCATCTTCCTTTCAATTCTTTAAACTTTCATTTGGACCATTTGTATGTCCATAGCAGCGTTGCTCATTTCGATTGCTCTGAGATTGAAGTTTTTCTTCTCTGCCCTTCAAATTAACGTTCGTGTCAGTTTTTAAAAAGCTCTTTTATTTCTCTTCCCTTACACATCTTTTCACATCTTCTTACAGCTTCTCCTCCCCTCACCTTTTTCTTTTCTTCTCAGGAACAGCCTCCAAGTTTTCCTTCCCTACGGTTGCTGCTACTACAGCTTGTGTGGAAAGTCTCTGATGACAAAGCAGGAGGCAGAAGAAAAAGAAGGGGAAAAAAGAAAAGAACAAGAACTTCAGGGGATTTTCAGACCTCAATGGGTCTGGAGCTCATACATCTTCACTGCCTCATTGACTTTCTCTCTCTTTTCCAACCTTACCTGGGAACATCCCTTTTGTTTCTCAGCTACATTTTCTGTTTCCCTCCTTGTGCTTTTTCAAACAGAGGGAAGAAGAATGGAGCCAGAAGCACTTAACTTCATGACACCTGCTGATTTCACACACTGAGCCATCACTCCAGCCTGGGGAGGAGACAGGGCACAAACCACTCAGAGAAGCAGATTTGAAGCTCAGCAAGAAAGGGCACATGACAAATATTTGGAGAGGCTTTTACCATAGTGGGAAGAGGACTGTAAAAGAATTCACAAGACAGAGGGTTTGCAGGGAATCCAATGTGCTAAAATAAATACCACGTGCAGTATAAAGGGTTAAGTACCTGATGCTTACAAATACAGAGCAGGCTGGGTGCATCCAAGTCGCATTTGATTGTGCTTATTTATCCGTATTGGTTGTCTGCTGCCGCAGGCGAGAAAAGACAAAAGAGAATTGCAGCATTTTGACTTGTATTTACCTTTTCCTACTTTCTTTCTTTCTTTCTCTCTTTCTTTCTTTCTTTCTTTCTTTCTCTCTTTCTTTCTCTCTCTCTTTCTTTCTCTCTTTCTTTCTTTCTCTCTTTCTTTCTCTCTTTCTTTCTCTCTTTCTCTCTCTCTTTCTTTCTCTCTTTCTCTCTTTCTTTCTTTTTTATACAAAGGAGGCTCAGATAAGTGAGTGGAGCATCCCTGGGTCTAACAGAACAGCACTGGCTTGCATGGATCCAATCTGCCCAGACAGACACTGCGCGCACTTCTTCCATGTTTCTATTCATTACATTTCGCTCTAAATTTATATAGCCAGTTAACCAGTAGCTTGCACGGACCTGATAGCAGCACCTACCTGTGCCTGTCTGTTTAATGGCCTGTCAGCAATACCATTATAAAACCCCCTTTTTATGGATGCATAACACAGTCATAAAAATGTGTTTTCCTAGCTTCAGAATTGTCCGACACGATTTCATCTCCAGGAGCACTTTATTTCAAAAAAGTAGCATGATACAATGCGTGATGAAAATATATTACCAGACATTTCACACTGATCCCTGCCTAACCCTTCCAAAACACAGATTCCTCTTGTAAGATTACCGGTCCTCAGCCACACTGAACACAAAACTATTGCCTCCACATGGCAGCTCTGCCGTGTGAGCATGGGGCAGATGCGAATAAACCCAGCCCATTTGTTTGGAGGGGCTCAGCACCCATCCCAGCTGAACCTGCTGATCATTTTAGGAGGGACCAAGCTGTGTGCCCGCAGAAGGCGACACGTTGATGAAAAAGCAGATGAGTGGCAATCCACAAGTGACAATCCATGGCTGCCACCCACCTGAGACACATGAGGCTCCCCACTGGAGCATCTTCACCCTCCTGTGCTAATTGGAGCAAATAGAAACAGGTATCATTGAGCTCAGTGCAATTTACAATGTCCAAGCAGGAGAAATTTATCCCTATGGTGAGCCCTCCGTGCTAGGGTCAGCAAATCCCCATGCTGGGGGCTCTACCAGCATTTAGGTGATGCTCAAATTGTGCATCAGACTCCACTCCGCAGGGTGCATTTTTTCCTTGGAAAAGCTGCTGTGCAGTAAGTGCATGTATGGTTTTTTTCTTCTCTGCCTTGAAAAAAACATCTAGGCCTAAGTCCCAGAATTTGTCCCCATAATTACTAGTCCCAGATTTACATTTTTATCCTGTCTCCTTAGACGCATTCAAGAACCACAAGCCTTGTTTCTAACGATCACAGGATGTAATTTTGGCTGCACGGATGTAAAAAGCAACAGACAAGCAAACCAGCCCTTCCACTCTTACCAATCACAACCCATGGTTTGGGGGATTTATTTATCTCTATCTCCCTGCTGATTTTAAAATCAAGCCATTCCCAAATTGCATTTTAAGCTCAAACAACTGCAAGACCCAGAAACATATCTTCAAGAAAAAAAAAAAAAAAGAAGAAGAAAAAAGGGGGGTAGAAAGAGCATAAATTGCACTGTAAATAAAACATCTGGTTTTGGTTTCCTGACGTTAGAGACCTAGCTCTTCCTAAACATTGGTAACTCTAACACTCTCTATCCTTGATGGATGAGCTGGGCTAACCATGGTCAAATGAAGGAGTGGCATTTTTCCTGCTTCTGGCAGCACAGCGTGTCTTTACCCTACTGCTTAAATGAATGCTCCCTATGAGAAAACACATGATAAAGGATGCAAACCCACAAGTAAAGCCATACAAACTGTTAACGCTTTCTGACCCAACGAGCCACAGGACAAGCTGTGCAGAGCATTTGCCTCGTGTGCAGCCCCATCTATGGAGATTCCACTTCCTGGCCTGGGCTGCATTTTATGTTTGAACAAAGGCCCCAGATATGCCCCATGAAATGCTAAATACGATCAAAGAGAAAAGAGGTCTCAACCCACGTTAATGGCTTCCCACAAACGTGACGTAAAAATCTATGTGTGTCCACGGGGACAAGGCTCCACGTGAGGCTGAGGGCATCCACTCCCAAGGGTTTTAGCCTCTGCTGGTGCTGAGCATGTCTCAGTTCCAGCTGTAATAAGATGAGTTTCTTCTGCATCTTTGTTGCCTGACAGAGAAGCCACAGTGAGCGCCTGCTCAACAGCTGGCGGGAACATTTTTCTTCTCACTGGTAAGCATATTTGGACACTTGATTTAGTAGAGCCAATAAGGGCCAGGTACATCATACGAGGCAAACAGGGAGAAGTGTAAATCCTCCTACCTGCATGACCAGTTTCATCCCATGTGCCTAATTATTCAGGCAATCTCCGAAGACTTCTTCTGGGCAGCTTTCGTCATGCATCTTCTGAGCTCTTAGGCTAAATGTTTATTTTACGGCACTCAGTGATGTGGTTAAAAGGTCTAATCCAAGCCTATTTCACAATGTTTGCTTTGTACACGGGGTACGTCTGTATATATGTATTTCAAATTGGAATTTACAGTGGCTACTCAACGTGTTTAGAAATTGTGTACAGTAGATAAACTCTAATTTCAAACATGGCCAGCACACTTTCTAATGGAGAACATATACCTAGGAAATTCTTCAAACATGATCACCATGCATAAACACTTCTCTGTTTGAAACTGTCTGAAGGCAAATAAACTGGAAATTTATAGGGCTACATTAAGACACAAAGTTTACAGCACCGATGTGTATGGATAATAGCAAACGTGCCCCAAAGCACCATGTCACTGAAAGGAGAACCTGCACTTCCCTGCAAAGCAGCTGAAGGACAGTCAGAATTAAAATGTTTAATATATATTAAACTTTATGAGGAGGGAAAATGGAGATGGAGGTGCCAGGCTCTGCTCCCTGATAACCGAATGGGATGAGTGGGAATGGTGCAAAGCTGCACTGGGGGTAGTTCAGACTGGATATCGGGAAAAAATTATTTTCCATGAGGGTGCTCAAACACTGGGACAGGCTTCCCAGTGAGGTGGTTGATGCCCCCATGCCTGTCAGTATTCAAGAGGCATTTGGATAATGCCCTTAATAATGTGCTGTACCTTTTGGTTAGCCCTGAAGTGGTCAGGCAGTTGGGCTTGATGATCTCTGTAGGTCCCTTCCAACTATTCTATTCTGTATTTTCTGAGGTTTTAATTTGGACAACCTTATTTCCAAATAACCAGAATGCACAGCTCACAGTTGTTTCAGGAACACTTCTGATTGCTGTAGTCAAAGAACGTGAGTTTTTGTCAATGCTGTGCATTTCATGAGATAAGTCATTCTATAGACTCAAGTAAAAAAGAACAATCTTGTGGGCCAGTTTACTCTAAAATATTCTGCCTAATCCTTGTAAAATAAGCTTCATGCTAATCCTCCTGAAAGCAATTGGAGACGACTTTAAACATTTCTATCACTTTTTATTAGCCTTAAGCCAATCTAGTTTCTCTAATTTTCATCAGGTTTATTAGGATCTGTCCAGATATCAGATTTTTATAGTTGATCTGGTTTTATATAAAACCCTCAATCTGCTACATTTTAATTTCCCAAGCAGACATCTGTCTTCATCTGCATCTTCTAAAGTACTAAGCACCTTCTTGGCCCGTAATTAATTAGAAGCAATGACCTACGCATGAGGTAGTAATAGCATCCAATTAGTGGAAATGTACGATGCTTGCAGAGGTATTATCAGTCACATCACAGTACAGAGAGATTTGCCTGTTCATGCTGCACGTCCTGGATGCGATGTACCCGCAATCTGTAGCCATGACAGAGTGCTAGCACAGTTTAAAAAATCCTGCCCCTTGGCCTGATCTTTTCAATGTGAATTTCTAAAGACATTCAGATGCTAATATTTTTGTGCATTTATGACCGCCGTCAGAAACTTCGTATCTTCAAGCTTTAAATATGCTTGCCATCAAACTCATGGCTGTAGAATAACCACAGAGGTTTGTTAAACATATGAGTAGAACCTGCTGGGCACAGGAAGGCTTTGAAGCATCGGCAGCTCCCCTGTGGAAGAGCTTTCCCTTCCCGAACAAAGCTGGGAACCAGTCCCGGAGGCCAGAAATCCCTCTTCCACAACTGGGGGCTGGAGTTGCAGTACGACCCAGTTCTCAACAACATACAAATTTCCAGCAGTTTTCTGCTGCACGTGTACAGAGCCTGTGGAGTCACATCAGAGGAATCTTCGCTCTCAGTCGTAAATGACCTATGTATTCTATGATGCTTTGCAAATGTTTTGGTAATACAATCCCTCAGGAAACAGCAGGAGTTGCACGTGTGTATCTGAGCAAAGTTTTGTCTCAGTGCTTTCTATAGGACTTGAACAATGACAGGGAAAAGCCAGTAGGAAGCTCAAACCTACAATTCTCTGCCTCATAGGAGAAGAGCAGGCATAAATTGTAACTGACAGGGAGAAATTCAGAAATTAGTCACTGAAGTACTGAAATGTGGGGATGACTGAGATGATGAAGATCGCTCTTTGAGTATCCCTGAAATATGTTTCCTTGCTCTGAGAACTCACTTAATTGCAATTCACCGAGGCTGTGTCTCTCCACTAGTCTTGTATCAGCATCCATAAAAAGCTGGAGTGCATTTGGGCTGAGTACGCTGCCATTTGATACAGTTAACACAAGCAGCTAGTGAACTCCTGATATTGATTCAAAGAAAGATGACACAGAAAAGACCTGGTGCCAAAAGATGAAACCATGCTCAACAAGAGGCTGGAGCAAGCAGGCTACTCCACCAGGAGGCTGAACAAGGTGAAGCCTCAGTGCCTCTTGAAGCCTTGGTCACATTGGCTAAGAGAAGGCCTGATGTCCACCACCACCGTGCCTTCAGTTCTGCTACCTCATGCAGACAGGATGGAGCCAGGACTCTGTCACTGCCACCACACTGGCTTCACAGTAGCGTGGTGGGAAGGATTTGCATGCAGGAAAAAGAGGATAATAAACGTTTTCAGTAATGGCCTCAGGTCTGACCATAAGTGGCCATTAAAACTGGTAAGCAACAGTGCTTCTTATGTGCATTTAGAAAGAGCTATAGCTGTGCAGAAGGGAAACTCACAAAAACTAGACCATGTTGCCCTGTTTACATCCTGTCACTCTATGCTTCCTGCTAATTTGACGATTGGAAGCACCCCCTGTCATCAACATGCCAAGAAATTCTCATACAGTCTCATCCTACAAAAAAAATCCTGAGAAGCTTCCCATTGATTTTAATGAAAGCAGAAAATGCCTCTAGAGAACAAAGACAGCACATTTTTAGACTCAGCTTTCATAGATTTTCACTGCTTTTCCTATGGTGTGATATCCAAAAGGCTGTAAAAGTACACAATTACATGGTCACACTTGTTTAGGTTTTAACTTTACCCACACTTATGTGTCTCATTTGGTTTTTAAATAAGATTTTGAAATAAGGCACTTTAAGGCTTTTAAGTCAGTACTTAACATTTAGATTTGTTTAGACTGAGTATAAATATTTATTTAGACATAGTTAGGCTTATGTCAAATAAGAGTATGCAGCTAAATTGACATAATCATTCAGTAACATTAACCCAACGTGTGAATTCAGAAAAGCCTTTGAAAAGTAAAAGCATTAATAGCGCACCAAGATTTGTGGAATAAGAATGAAATGAGAAGATGGTGAGAAGTCATTTACCTTTGTAATTGTCTTGAGAAATTGGCCAGCCTCTGGGACAGAACCCCTTAGTAAAACCACCCAGAGGACACAGGGATATGGAGCCTGCCAATGAAGGGGAATGGGCAAAATAATTGCCTATATTTGGTGCATTTGTTATTTCATTGAAATAATTGATCTCTGATGCTAAGGACAGCAGCAACGGAGGGATTCAAATACTCCACACATTAATGAAGTCTCTTGCTCTCTGGCAATGGGTTTAAACTGTGCCTACTCCCACTGCACAGTTCCTTCAGCAAGAGACAGTGGTTTAATATTAAAGCAGGGCAAGTGTTCAAATTGAGGAAGTAATAATTCACAGAGCAAAGCTAGGTCACCTTGCTCAGTCTCACCAATATGTAAAGTGTGCTCCCTGCCACAGGAAAAGCTACAAGAGTGGGCCAGATCCTTTCCTCTATAAAACAACAACAACAACAACAAAAATCCAAGGCAACTAAGCCACTGATTTCAAAGGCCATTGCTCAATCTGAGTACATCTGGAAAACTGCAGTGGGTCAATTAGGTGATTAAACAAACACCTTCCCCCTCAAAAATAGCTCTGCTCAGCAGGAACATTGTTTGCTTATTTGAAGAAGTTCCTTAAATTGTAATGTCTTTTTCATATCCTTCCAGTCTAGGTCAAATCCTGAGAAGAAGCTCAGTAGCTGCTGACAAAGCTTTTCCCCACATTTTGTGTTAGATGGCTTTAGAATTCTCTCTGCCAGACACCCGAAATGCTGTGCAACAGTGTGTGCCACATCCAGGGCCCCTCCTGCAGGGCAAGAACAGAAACAGAGCTCTAGGAAGTGCACTGGCTATCTTACCGATGATGCAAATGTAATTTGTTATTAAGGTTTCAATTAGCTTTTAAGCAGTGCTGTGACAGAAAGAAAAATACCTGCTTGGAAGGAACAACCACCTTGGTCTAGAAGAATCAGAGGTCCTTACCCCTTCCAGCACTACTTCTAGGCTTCAGGGTGGAATGGCCATGAATCGGTGGGCAGTGTATATGGAGAAACTTCTTAATTTCTTGTATGAGCCAGGCCTCTCTATTTTATACATCCTGGAGTATTATAATAATATTCACATACAACTCCCAGAGTGGTCTGGTTGGCCTGACAGTGTTCACCACTTTTATTAATAACACTTTGTTTGAACTTACTGGGACTGCTATTTGATTTATGAAGTCCTTCGCGAGCTTTGGACTGATTTGCACAAACTCACTATGATCTGCACGTAGCAATTGCTTCACCCAGCCCTGAATGAGTTGGGTGACATGGTACCTATTGTCCTAGCACCACCAACCCTACCCAATAACATCTTTTGACATATAACCTTGTCCAATTAAATAAACAAAACAATTTAGATACACAGAAGGTACTTATTAGGGCTGGATTATGGCCAGCTCACTGATGCAGGAGCACCATTATTTGAAAAAAGCTGTATGTCGTTTAGCAAAGTTTAATGACTGGAAGCTTTCATGAGCTTTGCACAGCACCACATACGTTGATGGGACATCCACATGTTTGGTGCTCCCTTCCCACCACAGTGGGCAACAGTCGTGAGGTCTTGGGTGAGATTGTTTGTTTAAAAAGATGTTTGGAGATAAATGGCTTTCTAACATACTCCCTTTTAGCCTCTTTCTTAACTGGATCCTATTTATGTGAATCAAGAATGGCTGAATGAAGATTCAGAACCGTGATGTCACTGTTTCACCACCTTTTTTCCTTTCTTCTAAGGGACTTACCAAATCCTGCTTCTTACAGAAGGATTTCAGTTGTTTTTCAGTTCTTTGCCAGGGACTTTTTTTAATGGAAGACGAAGTAGAAAGAGAGGGGACAGTGAATAATAGGATGAGATAAGTTAGAAATAAGTCACTTCCTAATGGCTACATGACAATTACTAGAAACACTACATTAGTACACGGTACAGCCTTGATACCAGAGCCCAATGACAAAATTTGCCCAGTGGCAAAATGGTCTAAGCTCTTCTGCATGGATCTGGGGACTAAAAGACATTTCCTTTTTGCCTATTTAAAGTCTCATCTTTTTCCTGTATAAACATGAGATCTAGGGCATTTCTAACTCAAACAGGCTCCCAACTGATCTTGGTGCCTCTGCTCCCCCCTCCCACCCACCCAAAGGTCTTCAATGCAAAAAGCTCCCTGACCTCTTCCAGAAGGAACAGGATGCAGCAAAAATGAATGAAATATTTGTGATAGCCTCATCCTCTCCGAGTGTCCTTCCAAATCCCAGCCCTCTGTTGGCCCTGTGCTGAGCGTTTTGTTCCTGACGTGTTTAAAGGAGGCCTTAACATTAGTTTTGCTTACTCTGGTAAGTCACTCTTCAAATGCCTTTTTAAGCCTCCCTAAGTGCACTCAATCTTTTAAATTCAGTCTGCCAGAGTTAAAGATCTCTTCCAATTTTCTTTATTAGGGCAGGACACCAGCTTTTTGAATGATGCTTCTCATTCCTAGTAAGCTGCGAGCACGGCGCAGATGCTGCTCCTCTCCTGCTCACTCCTGGCCCTTCAGCAGGCTGATGCCAGCTGCCCCTGCGCTTGTGTGCAGCACAGCCCGGCCTCCCATCTGCCTCCTCAGTCCTCCCTGCCCCCTGTAACCCTGCTTTCCTCCTTTTACAAATCCCCTTATTTTTTTTTATTTTTTTTTTGAACACAAAGGTGCTAAAAATAATAATGAAGTAAGACAAAAATTAATAATGAACGGCAAATAAAAGAAGGAAACTGCTGCATGCAGTTCCGCAGCCACTGGGTGCAGCCGGGTGCAGGCCCTCATGAAGCTTGCCACAACTATGTGTTCTGGGTCATGATATCGTCCTGTCACGATGCCAAAGCAGCCACGGTGGGTATGGTGGAAGGCAGAGGGATGTGGCCCTCTTACAAAATCTACAGTCAAAGCCACCATGCCAGGGAGTGACAGGCAAATGCTGCGGCCTTCTCCCCTGCCGAAATGCCTGTTGGCGAGAAGCTCCCCCAGACATGAGGTCGGTTTACTCACCCTTGAACAACGCCATGGTGTACGTGAGCAGCTGCCGAGAGGAGGCATCCAATTCTGACTCTTGAAATGATTTGTGTAAACTTTTTTTGTTTTGTTTTGTTTTTCACTCATGGTTTCGTTTAATTAGATAGAAGCTCCCTTGTCAAATGAGTGGTCCTTCCCTCTCCATTTTCATACCTCAAAGAGAAGGCTATTCAAGCGGCGTAGGTACTATTAACATTTGAGATTCCATCCAATTAAACATCGATACAGGAGGAAAATTATCCTTTTAAGAGATTACTAACAGCACACTGGTTTCTGTTGTCCACATGGGATCCTGAAAATTGACTGGCTGCATGGAGCTTGACATTTTATACTACTTCAGCGTAGAAACGGAGCAGAATTAGGAAACAATTATTGATAAGTATGCAACTGTGGCACCATAAAAGCCCCATGGGTAGGACCAATCTAAGGAGAAAGAAATGAAAAAACAGCTTTCACATTTTTTCCTTTTTTTCCTTGTCTGCACAGTTGGAAATTTATTCCCTGCTGTTTCATATTTCCTATACTGATTAAAAGTGTTACCTACTGCATTATTCTCTTCGAGGCCTGGATTTTCCAGGTGAAAACATCATTAGAAACAATGAAGCTGAGGTAGAGAAATGGGGCCAAATTGAAGAATTCTTTATCTATGTAAGTAGTAAAATGTATTTTTCCGCATAACATTTTAGCCATGGCAGAAATTGCTTTTCCACATCAAAGTTGAGACACATTCAAATGAGTACGAGAACCTCAAGGATAAGTAAGACATTTACATTTTTAGGAACAAACAGACTTGTAACAAACAATGCTGGGTATTAATCCTGATCAAGACCAAAAGCTGTTTTTCTAGGAAAGATTCTCAAGATATATTTGCTCTTCTTTCCCTGCAGAGCCCTCAGGAACTGACAGAATTGACTAGCGTATCTCAAGAGAGTTATGTGTCTCAGCACAGGAGAATATTCTGAAGCCCAGCCACTTTGAGCTAAACCTCTCACTTTCTGATCTAGAAGAAACTCTTCTATAGATCATCACTTGTCTCACCACTATTCTAGTTATTTCATAGTAATTGTGTTTTAGAGGTGATAGAAGCAGGTTGTTTCTCTGCTGGCTTGTTTCTGCCTAGTACAAGTAAGCACTAAGTATGCCATTAACTTGCTCAAAAATGTAAACAAGCTAATTTTAGTGATAATGGCAAAGGAAAATAAATACACTGGATTCAATTAATGCTGATGTTGGAAGTTGTAGTAAGAAGTCAGCACTTAAAACTTTGCTCATGCTGAGATTCCACGAACTCCCAGTTATTTTATCCTGTTTACATTATGCATTCTGGCAGAGAGGTGACCCACATAACCTTCACATTTTTGTCTTAAACTTACAGTAAAAAAAAACAAAACAACAACAACACACAAAGGGCTCAGGTAAAACATTTTTTAAATCATGACGTTCCTGTCAATTGCATTTGTAATTAGTTGTTGCCTCAAACCACAACCAATAAATACTAAACGTTAAGTTTTAAGAAGTCTTGTCTAGATGAAATCTTGGGAATCAGAGTCTTCCAAAAAACACAGGAATATGCTTTTCAGTCCTGGTTTTAAAATATAAACTTTAAATAGAGACAAACAGGAAGTTTGTCTCCCATGAACTTTGCTTCTCTTCTGTGAGTTTCTTATAGAATGCTTTGGACAGCACTTACAGGAACATTTCAACACCCCTTAATCTACTGCAGTTTTACTGTCTATAAATGGGTTAAAATATGTGGCATAGCTTATAATTTTACAGCTTCTTTCAAAGAGGCATGCATGAGTTTAATTAATTGCCCTTGGAAGGAAATTGGCTAATTTATTCCATGTTAATGGTTGCATGTTGAAATAAACCATTCAAAGCCCTTTAACTACAAAAAATGAAAGCAGCATTCCTAAGGTTTATTTGTCAAACCAGAGCTGTTCTCATGACTTCTGCCTATGCATACCATTAGTTTCTGAGTTTTTTTCCAGTCAAATTCCCCAAAATTCTGGATCGTATGGAAACTGAACTACCTTCCCCTTGTCAGGACTCAGCAGCTCTGCTCTTTTTCTCATGCTCAAGGCTGTCTGGGAGCCTTAGACTAAACACTATTATATTCCTCTCCACTAGAAGCTCAATCCAGGATTTAGAGCACTTAAACACAGCAGTGGGGATCGCTGCACTTAGAAGCCAGAGCCACCTCCATTAAGAAAGAAATGCAAACCTGTGGCAGGAGGGAGTGGAAGACAGAGAACATGCTGATAACGCTGCACTGTTTGCACAGTAACTCGGTAGCTAGAACACTTTTCTAGGAACTGGGAAATCTCAGGTTCAGGCTGTTGAGTGCACCCATCTGCACCCATCTCTCTAATGCTTTGCTACCAGATGTCTTTGTGCCAAAGGGGGCTCCTCAATCATCTCGTTTAAAGAACACCTAGTGCTTTACAAGAAACAGTGCTACATATAGGAACAGACAGATGTATACCTGACTCTTAGGGCATTGATCTGGGCTCCCTGGTGCAGGACCAGCTTGTGCATTTTACCCAGTGATTAATGCAGAGCATTTAACCCATGTTCAGAACAGGAACCAGATTTCATCTCTTACTCCTTTCTCTTTCTCCTTCTTTCTCAGGCTGAGGAACGCAATGAGCTCAGACACCACACTACTTCAAAATGGATGTAAAGGGAAGGACACTATCATCAGATATTTCAAGAGAGAATGAGCCTTGCTCCATTTTTATCCTAAAGAACAACACAGATATCTGATTGTTCAAGCGTTCAGGTTGTGAAGCTAAGTTTGGTGTGAGTGTCTCTATGCATCCAAGAATGGGACTGGGAAAATCCCTAAAAAGAAAGAGTTCAAATACATTTTTCTCCTAGGCATTCCTTGCTAACTATTTTGGGCATTCCTCCTTTGCATCCTGGTTGTTCACGAATCATGCCCTTATGGGCTTAGCACTCCCCACAGAATCATACAATCATTCAGGTTGGAAAAGACTTCTAAGATCTAGCCCAACCTTTGCAGGAACCCATGCAGGAACTGGAATTGGAGACACCTTATTTGAGGCTGCTGATTACACTTGAATTAGTCACTACTCTGAGCATTACAAGCCCACGTCCTTCTGTTGGTCTAGCCTTATGTCTGGTGGGATGAGTAGTACTAAAAAAAACACACCACAAAACCAAATAACCATACAAGAAAAAACATTTCATGTAATGGGATATGCTGTACTCCTTAATTCGGTCCTATAAAACAAAACTCCAATGTCACACACCCCATATGAGAGTATAACCTGGAGCCTCTATTTCTCGTCTCCGATGGCAATACACTTTTATCCAGCTTCAGTTATTTCCTGCTGCTGTAGAAAACCCCTGCTCTCACAACCAGAGCCATGAAATACTCATCTATGAAATAACTCTGCCTTGAATGTTTTCATGAAAAAAAAAAGATTTGGGAACAGCAGGGATACAAACATTCACCTCTTTTAAACTCTGCATCATAATCTTTATGATATGTTTTATCACCAGCTATCTCTGAGCTTTTACCAGGATAACAGTCTTTGCCTTTGCAATGGCTCCCACAGTAGTCTTGAGTGAAAATGGGGAGAGCTAAGACGTCGGAGACTAATACTAGAATTATGTGGAATAAAAACAAGGGTTTGCAGTCTGCAAATGGAAATCTTGGTGGTAAGCTATGAAAATGCTGGATGCTAGGGCTGTATATCAGTGAACAATAACCAGAGTTCCTCAAATTACACAGGAAACATTTTTAATAGGCAAGGTACATGCAGCTCTCATTTGCAGACTGTGTCCCTCTCACAGCTCCCCCAGTAAGCCCAGAAGTCCAGAGATCATCAGAGCTCTCGCAGGGATAAGAGCCACGAAGCCTCGAGCCTGCGGTGTGCATTTTTCTGAGGGTTGCCATGGCAATTTCCAGCACGCTGATCCCCAGAGAGCTCCGCTCAAAATTCAGAGGGAACCAAAGCAGGACAAAGAAATGACACCCAAGCAAAAGCAAGTGGGAAATTATGTATGATAACCTATATAAATACTTCCATATGAAAGCTTTCAGAAAATAGATGTGTTTAGAATTTAGAGGTCTGGAGGAAAGAAGCACAGTCGTCACAGTCCAAACTCTAAACCAGGACAGTCTAGTGAATAAAGCCAAGAATTTCTAACCCTGTCTTATCTTGTGGATCACTATTTGGCATAGAGTAAATTCTCAGCCTCTGTACTACAAAATCTTTATTTGTGCAGTAACAACAGAGGACAAGGGATAACTAAGCAGCTAAAAAGATATAGATGTATTTAATAATGTAAGACTGCAGAGCAGCAACATTTACCAGATAAAAAGTAAATGTCAGATTTTGGTCAACATTCCTTTTCGGTATTCCATGAAAACAGTTAATAGAAAAAACTCCCAAGTATTTGAGCAATTGAAATTCTCACCAAATGCTTTATGTCTTCTGTTGGTTCTTATGCCAGTTAACCCTCTGTTAATGCATTCTCAACAAAGGAGTATTAGATTTGTCTGAACATGAAAGCAACACTCTGTCAAGTGATGTATGATCTCAATATATAGTCGAGAAACCTGTTGTATGGTCCTTTCACTCCTAGCATACAAACGCATGATCTGGCCAGGTGCTGTGATAGGGTGGCCATTCACACAGAAACAAACCAGGGAGAGAAGTCACTTAAAATCTGGGCCACGTCAGATACGCCACAGTCCAGAAATAATACTAAATGAGAGTCAATCAATGTTTTGCTATTAGGCAGCATGTTTCAGCCAGAGCTTATTATCAGACACTGCCAGGCACGTTTGTGCACTAAAGAGCTTTGAGTTAATCCCACATAGGCTGATGTTCAGCCACCTGTGTACAGCGGTTTCTTTTCACAGAATAGGCAGTGTTCTTTTTGTTCCTACCTGGACCTCTTATTACTGTTACAATGGACATGTCATCATCTATTGGATCTTCATGTATATCCATAATCACATTATGAAAAGCTGCCTCCTCCTGAATGGGCATGGAGCTTTTCAGACAGATACATTTCAACTTTCACCAAGTGTTTACGGGTTGCTACAGTACTAACCACTTAAAAACCTTGTTCTGTCCCCACTCACTGAAATTTGATGTGTAGTCTGTCACTTACGACTGCAGGCAGCACTTCACCTTCTGCCCTGGGGTTTGTGCCTGGTGCCCTGCTGGTGTGTTGCACTGACACTCATCACCATGGAAGGTGTTCTGGAAAGTCTGGTTTCTTTAGTATATTCTCATTCTCACAGTCCTATTGATGGTGAGCATAGAAAGAGTCGTGCAGAACAAACTCGATTTATATATGAACAGGATAGCCATTTATATGGATATTCATCAATGACCAATTGTACGGCGCGCACCACCTTACTCAATACATGTGCCTTTCTCAACGCTAGTCCCCTCATTAGTTTTGCTTTGCTATCCAGTCATCACATGAATTCTCTGTGCTTCCCCAGACTGTCACCTGCCTGGTTTTCAAATCAGCACACGACTAATAGCTGCTGGCTGGAAGAAGGACTGAGGGAGAGATCTTACCATCATCTTCAGCATTTATCATCTATCTTAGGCTTCTTCTCTCCCAAAGGGTGCTGATATCAGCCTTGAGCACTTTCCTTATACTTTAGTCTTCCTCCTTTCTGCTATATCCACATGACAAAGCAGAAAGCGGGGTTAGGCATGTACTATGGTCCTTGATAGCCTTCTGCCTCTGCCCTCCCTCCTGTGCACGCTCGCACCCACAGCAGCAGTTTCTGCCACTGTGGGCAGAGCTCCCACGAGCAGGGACCCACCACGTGGGTGTTGTTGTCCCATGCAATATTGTGAGTTACGCACCCCAGTCCTTACCAGAGGTCAGCACAACCTCCAGGCAAGAAGGCGAACCAAAAGCCATTACTCCAAGAAAATCCACTACTTGCTGCTGCTGTCCACAGGCATCATCAATGCCACCACTGAGCTGGCAGGCTGTGCTGAGCCGATTTCTCTCTACTGACTGTAGCTGGCTGCCTTTTCTTTAAACAGCTTCTGGAACACTTGGGCCCCTTTTTTTTCCATATGCTTTTACTTTTACTGAGAGTTTGCAAGCTGTTGACTCCCGAAGAGGAGTGCTACAGCTTTTGGACATAAGCATTCTTGATCCCCTTTAACAGTGTCTGATATCTCTGCTGCATATACTGGTATTTCTGCTCCCTTGCAGGTAAAGACCCTGAACTTTAACGAGATCCCTACAAAATCACTGATTGCGGTAGGCATAATATTAAGGTTCTTACTCATACCTTGATCCCTTCAGGGAAGAGGTTTTATTTACCACGAATAAAGATGAAGGCTGACAGACAGCCTTCAAATCAAAGCACAAGCCAGAAAATGTCTGATTACTCCCGGAAGCAGCATTTAACAGCTTAACTTAGTCTTTATTTAGATATTATTTTGCATATTTCACCCATAATGAAAGCAAACTGAACAAAATCATTTGGTAATCTAATTTATCAACATCACTCACACACTGACAGACAAGAATTTTAATAAAATTTAGGCTTATGACATCAATTTGTACTAATTTCTGTCTCTTAGATGCTTACGCATTTTATGGGGTGAATGGAAAGAACAGAGACACTTGTGCAATTCCAGCCACTTCTAGAAAAAACAAAAAAAAACCTGGTGGTAAGGTTTAATGTGCATCTGCTGAGAGAATATACTTAAAAAACTCTGCTTTCCTTATTGTAACAGCATGCACTATGCCACCCACTACTTGTATATGACAATATTTTACACGGATACCACAACTCTTTAAAGCGTGGGGACGAATTAACTACACAGGGGCTGTCAGATATTTACCTTGCCCAAAAACGTTAGATGTATTAGAAACGCCAAAGACAATAAATGTAGTTCAGCTTCAGTAAAGGAGTTGGCAGAACACGGCAAAAAGCATCGTTGCAGAGATGCTTGCCTCAAAGTCATCTATCACAAAACATCAAACCTGCCCCCGCCTTCTCTTTCCTTTCCTCTCCCCAGTTATTCAGCGACTGCAGTCACAGGCAAGGCTCCTGTCAGCTGTTTAGGAGATGCAAGAGGAAGATCACAGCATGCCTAATACCTCACTTGGAACACCTCCTTTCTCCTCTACTGTCCTACAAGGTCAAAGTTTCAGTTTTATCTAGTGAATCAGGCAGCAAGCAGCTTGCCCCGCCCTTCCCAGGCTGTCCTGTCATTCGGTTCAAAGAAAGATCCTGGGTACACGTTATCCTTTGCTGAGCATCTGGGCAGAAAGTGGATACCTCATTCATCACCAGAAAGAAGCTATGTTGCCTCTGAATGCAGTAGGCATTGCTCTGAAGGAAATGTCTCTGCTTTTGGCTGGTACTGGAAAGCAAGAGGAGGTGTGAACACACGCATGGAGCTGCTCCAGCAGAAACTTCCCATTTTGCAGCTCCTGGTCACGCTGGTTTTCAGCTCTCTGCTCAGACTTGAGGTTTGGTTGTACCCACGCTTATACCACCCATGGAAGTGGCAGAAACAAGCAGCTAGGGGAGACGGGAGAACCAAATAATCCTGTGCAGCAGCAGTGTAGATGGGTACCCAGTGAAGTGACAGTGTAAACACGTCCTGACACAATTCAAGCAATGTAACTTCAGTAGGTGTCCTAGAGCTGGAAAAAGAAATGCAGTCTCTCACCTTGTCAGAGAAAACAGGCAGGCTTGTAGGGAGAGGATATTACCTCTGCTCAATCTTCTTTCGTGAGAATAAATGACTGCTTTGGTATAGGATGACAATTTGCAGGGTACCACATTTGCTTACAGTAATATGTTAGTATATTCAATTTTTGCTCAAGTTGTGCAAAATGTATTGGAACATTTTCCTTTGTTTAGCTATTGGTTTCCATCCCCAGTCTACATCATATACTTCTTATTTTCCTCCTGGTCTTATACATACTTCAAAGACATATTTTCAAAGAACCATTTCTCTCAGCATAGCGTGCCCCCCAGCTGTAAAAGCTCTGCACACATATATCTCCCTTAGGAGAGTTAACTTCTGTGTGCAGAGCTCCTTTAGGCAACATCTGCAATCATGCAAACAGGTAGAAGGTTCCCATGTGGCGCAGCTCAAGAAGGAAACATACACATCCTGCAAAGCAAACCCAGGGTAGCCCCACAAATATTTATACACCAGATAAAACCCATATCCTGCAGCTTTGGCCACTATAAACAAATGTTACCCAATATATCTTTCAAGTCAATCAACTAAAAAATTCACATATGGATGGATGGCCTGATCTCAGTTCACCCAAGGGTACAAAAAATCTGGAAATGCAACAAATCAGCTTACCCCTGGGGTGCTGACCACATGCCCCTTGCCCTCCCAGCACTTTGGAACAGGATCTTCTTGGCTTTGAGACCACGCAGACCCCTCTGCAGTCACTCCATGTCCGGATACTTCTGGTGAGGCATTAGCAAGCAGTGCCAGCGCTAGCAACCAGAGCACACACCAAACTAGCCCATACAGGTTTCTCCTGTATGAAACACATAGCTCAGGCTTTCTAAGGACACTCCACCACCCCTGACAACAGTTCTAATGTATGTTTTTGCTCGTTGTGACAGAAACAGGATTGTGACCTCTTTTTTTTTCCCCACTATGAGTACCCTGAAGAGCCAAATGTGCAGTAGCCAGCGGTGGAGATGTTTAGATGTGGACCCGATGAAGAAGATGCTGAAGTCAAAGCCATGAGCCAGCTTTCTGCTCTCAGTGAGAGGCCCCCAGCACTCCCTGTGCTGTCCCCAGATCCATGCATCAGAGGATCTCAGCAGAAAGGAGAATAAGAAGAGGGCATCAAGACTATAAATCCCCATAACAATGCCCATAATGGATACCACGGTTCATTAAGTCATCGCTTCCAGAGGAGGGGCAAATTTATTTATTTATTTTAGAAATAAAGTTAAACACAGCTCTGTGCTTATAAATGAAGAATAACTGGACAGACTTCTCAAAGCTATGCACACCTTAGTGCAACCAGTACCATCATCCTTCCTCCAGGTTCAAAGACCAAACTGAAAATCCACACTTTTTGAACACACAGGCCTAGCTTTGAAGCAAAGTGTGGCAGGTCTTAGTTGTCTTGAGACTTCCAGCCACGTTTTCAAGAAAATACTAGCTGTGTATAAACCCTGGAGTTATGATGTTTCGCAAACTCAGAAGTTCCCAGGAACTGTAACTCAATACAATTCATTAAGTAGTCACAAATTAAAGTGACGTCATTTAAAGTAAAACCAGCAAGGATAAACAAGACTGTATTTTGTGTATCTCTGGAAGATAACTAAATCATTTTTTGCTTACTAAATCATCGACTTACTGACTGACACTAGGAAATTTGATATCTAACAAGAAATATTCTTACTTCTTGCCATACCTGGGGACATTGTGCTCGATCAAATCGAGTGTTACAGCAACAAAGCACTAGAATACTGTCTGGATGTCCAAAGGAACAAGTATTTTTAACTGTGTTTTTCGCATGTATTGTATTAACTGAAACTAACAAGGCTGAGGCTTGCCTTGAATTTAGCCCTAAAAAATTAAGTGGACAAGTATTTAATTCTTACTTTTATCCTTGTTAAATCCTTTAATTAAATATAACGTTAATTGAACTAAGGATTATTAAAGAGGTTTTTCTCAACTAATACATTTAAATGCATTAAAGCTGGGAGAAAAACAAAACAAGAACACAAGCCAGCCTTATAAATAGATTCATACAAACAGCATTAAGAAAGTAACACCCTGCAAACACAGGGCATTTTTTCATGTTTGCTAGCACAAAAGTAACAGCAAAGGTTAGGAGCAGCGGAGCTGGCGTACTCATACAAACCAACATGTTAATGCAAACTGTCTCCATTTAGCGAAGCAACATAGCAGCTCACACATGGCAACTGCTTATACAACACTGTTATTGTCAAGCAGCAGGATGAAGGCTGGGAATGGTGCAGAAGTCCTCCAGCACACAGTACGCAGACTGATGGTTACGGGGAGTCCTGTAACCTCCTGGCAGCCAGGACGTTCCTGCTCCAAATCCAAGGGAGCAGCAGAAGAGGGTTTCAAACGAGCTTTTGCAGCCCTGGTCTGAAAGCCCTGGTCTGAAATCCTCATGGGTGGAGCTGAGAGTGGCAGAGGCCACTGCTACAGCCCGCAGGGCAGAGGAGAGCCATGGGGCAGCTGGCTTGGGGGATAGCAGCACAGACGCCCCTCCTCAAAGCCCTACTCCTAGGTTCTGCAGGCTCAGTGGAGTCAAAAAATAATTAGACCTGAAGTGACTGGGAATCCTAAAATTGTTCATGTATTAGCAATTGCAGAGTCACCACAGGCACAACATGCAGGTGCTTGCTCTGTACCAGCAAGCAGACAATGGCAGCAATATTGACAGCAAGAAAAGCAGAGAACGGTGCCCTTAGAGCTTGTTCACTCACCTAGATTTAAAAAGGAGGGTAAGGAAGCTGATTTCACCAACTCTACCAACAGCAGCCACAGGAAAGGGCTCACTTTAGCCCAGAATCAGAGGTTTATGGAGACAAAACTAATGTAGCATCTGAGAATGACACTGTAAATGACATTCAAACTCCAGAGTCAATGCTAGAATCAATGCTGACAACTGATTTGCAACAGTTCCCTCTGCCTAAGCCCACAGCATGTTTCTTTTTCCAAACAGGGACAATTCTTGATTTCAGTTGTCGAACACAACCAATATTCTCATTCCCATGTCCCCCAAAGGGGCACCAGAACCTGCTTCTTCTACAAAACCCCACGGGCTGTGCTTTACTGGCGTTCAGTGTTACGGGAGTCCATGCATCTCTTAGCTGGTGGATTATGAGAAGGAAGGAATCTGTTACAATGTGGATGATAGCAAAGCAGTTGCATTCACCAGCATTCATAAGAGGAGAAGTACAGGTAAGGTATCTTCAAAAGAAATTTCTCAGTGAATCTCCTGACTGCATGCCCCCAAGACTGTGATAACCCTGCAACTTCAAAATCATTGAAAAAAATCATTACTAAAAATTTAGTAGCACAGACAAGTGATGTGAAGCCCTACCCTAGCACCTCCACCTCGCCTGCTCTGTTTCACTAGGATGGGGTAAACTGCTTTTTGCTTTCTCTTGATCTCCACAGGATGCAGCAGTCCTTGCCAAAAATAACTATGTTTTAATTTTACTTCAAAATTCCCTTGAAGACGCCTGTGCTGTTTTAATGCCGGAGCATCACACATCCCTTTAATCCCTGCCTACACATTTTGACATTTCAAACACATGGTTATTTATAAACGAAAAGCCACCGGGGCTTTGGTGAGGTAAAGTGGTTTAGTTGGGACTGAAACTGGGGAGGGGGGCCGGGAGGGTTAGTCATCATTTTCTGCTTTTAATCCCTCGCTCCTCCTCTGGTTTGGACCTTGTTATTAGCAGCAGCACTTTCTCACTCTGAGCAGGGCCAAGACAGCAAACAAGCCCTCTGCATGTGAAAGCGGGACGGTTCCAAGCACTAATTCAGCCGTGCGACCCTGCTCCGGGCTGTGCAATCAGCTGAGACCCCTTTTTTTGTAGTCTAGGCCTTCCCCTCCTCAAAGTGCCAAAGCCCTCCATGGAAAGTCTTTGGCTGCTGTATTGTTCGCTCCCACCTGCTCCAGCAAGAGTGAGAACAGACGGGACCAAAGCGACCCCGTCCGCTGAGTTTTGTGGGGTATTCAGGGTATTGACACACCAAACAGGTTACAAAAACTGCTGGAAGGGACAAAGCGAGGCACTTGAAAACCAGCAGCACTCCAGCTAAAACAACACTTGGAAACAAGGCTCACTGCATACTGAAGGGGACACAGCAGTTGTTCGCAATCCCCTCTCCTTTTTGGTTGTTGCTGAACAGCATGGCTAAAATTTGTCCTCCGGCCCAATTATACCACTCTGCTGATGCTGTAACAAAGGAGAAAGAGCCATGACAGAAATAACAAAGTAACCTACATTTCTAATGGAAGCAACAGCGGGACGTAACAAAATTAACTGCCATCACATGCAATTTTTATTTCCACTTCAAGCACCCTCTCCCTCTCTAAACGCTCCTCCTGAAAAAAAAACCCTTCCCTAACCTGAGCCTCCCAAGCCCAGCTACACCCCAAGCCTGCGGCAGCTCCTCTGGGAATCAAGCAATCTTTGGCCTTACCCTACGAGAGCTGGGCAAGGCAGGAGCCCGAATCCAGCCTGCGAACCCACAACGTGCAACAGACATTGAGCTCGAGATTTTCGAGGGGTTCTTCAGTTTTAAAAAAAGCATCCGCCTCAGGTTCAGCTACTATATCCAGTGCCAGTACCAAAAATACTTGCATTCAGGTTCAGAAGAGTGAATGAGCTGGAGCTCCGAGAATAATGTAGGATAACAACAAGAACATGCAGAACCGCTGAGAACTAGTTATTTGGATAAATTAAGTAGGGAGCAACTGTGAAAATGCTGATGCTAGCCATTATTTTGGCTTCTTAGGCTATAAATGGAGATAATTTTTACTTACCTGACAGGTGTGTCATGAGAATTAGCTAATATTGACACTTTGATCTGTAAAGTGCTCTGCCAAATATTAATTAAGGAAGGATTGTTTTGCACTTAAAAAGCTAGTGTTTTGGAGTTAAATTTGTTTCCAGCCCTCTCCCAGAATAGTAAAGAATCTACTGTTTGTTTTTCTACATATTCCCCAAGAGATTATTTTGGAGAAACATGAGACAGACAGACTGACATGAACAGTTGTCTGCATTTTGTTGCAAGAATCTGCTCTCCTGTGGGCCTTGTAGCCAGACCTGTAGACTTAGCTCAAATGTTACTGAACACGGGGAGAAGGGAAACTGCCCATAACAAACACCTGTTTATACCTCGCCTATGAGTATTTCTTACAAGGCAGGTCACAAACACGCATATGAGAAGCTGAAGATATTCAGGTGCTGCAGCTCCTGGAAAAGTATGGCCTCATTTCTCCACGAGGAAAAGGTGCCAACATATAGGCAAAACTGCAGTACAATTTCCCCTGTAGTCAGTGACACGAAGCATGTCCAAAGCTATGTGATGCTTCTGATGCACGTGCCACTCGTGAGAGACAGTGAGCAGAGCCCTGCCAGAGGAGTCGGCTCTCTCCCATTCTCTCTGTGCTCAATAATAAAGGCAGGACTTCCACTGTGGCACCCTCACTGCAAAGATCTAGGAGCAAAGGTGTGACATTTGGCCTTTACATAGTCCAGTGAATATGAACTCATATTCGAGGGAACTCAGAGATTGCACTTGATAGCATATGGGAAAGAAGGAGCACAAGTCTCCAAATAGAGACTGCTCTGCACACCCCAGAGAGATAATTACACAGGGCTTTCCTGTGATTGCTGCCACCGATAGTTACAGCCTGACCTGGTGTCACAGGGTACTCGTGGTGGCAGCACAGGGACATCCTCTTTCCTTGATCCTCCACAGGCAACACAAAGATGACAGAGCCAGAGGGAAAGAAAAAATGGCAGGCAACAGGTACTGAAAGAGATCTCAGAAAGCACAAGTGTGAAGATAGATGTAACTCCTGCCTACTTCCCCCGAACTCCAATTAGAGACTTGGGTTTTGGGGTGAAAGCAGAAAAATTTCTGCCAGATCGTTTTGCAATGTGCACATCTTGTGCTCACCTGGTGCTCACGATGCAGAGAAGATACTGAACCTGGCGCTTCAGCAGCTTCAGCCCTACAGATCTAAAGACGGGTCTCACAGGTGACTCTTGGGGGTTCTGCCTGACTGGTTGTCACTCAAAGTTTGCTAATTAAAGGAACTTAGGAAAGTAGAAGAAGTTAGGAAGGTACTGATAACAGTGTCTTATTATTTCTGTAACACTGCAAAGCTAAGTTCTAAAAGCAAGAAAATACTAGAAATGAAGTTCCATATGTGCATTGTTTCTGATAGTCCCTATGATGAGACTTTTTGTATTGTTCCCCTGCCTCATTTCATGCATAACACAGACATTACTTAATGAACTAGCAGCTCTTCAATATTTATTTTTCTCCTCATTATCCAGTGTGACTCTGTGCCTTATTTACCATGCTATCCAAAGGCTGCCTGGAATTATTTATAGTGTTCATGATACAAGAGCCAAGTCCTTATAAACAACAATTAGTTTTACAATACCCAGCTGGATCCTGAAACTAAGGTGGACATTTTGGAGATGGTCATTGCTTTTTAGCAACTACTTTTTATACAAGTAAGCCTAAAAAGCATCTCCACAGACTTTTCAGAAGGAACCTGCCTGCCAGCAAGCAGAGCTTAGTGAGAGCACGTGACGTGACATGGTCCTCACCCTTCAGAAGAGTGTTTGGACCAGGCTATTTATGGTGCCAGTGCACACATTTTACATAACTGATGTTGAGAACAGCGAACAAAACTCCCCATGCTATGTTAAAGACTTATTCCAGGAATCTCAGATTACAAGATGAACAGCAAGAACCTAATTTTGGTATCTAATTAGGGCTGGGTGTTCTTCCCCCCCTTCCCTTTGCACTGTGCTCTACTTGACGGTGCCTGCTCCCAGCTCCCTAACTTGCACCTCCACTTCCCTCTACTTGCACTCCCTGCCTCAGGGTTACTAGGATGTATCATCAGCATAATGCAGAACAGTTATCAGCTTATCATCTCCTCCAGACCATCTCACATTTTTCCCAGCCTTTCCCTACTACTTAAAAAAAAGATGAAAAACAATCAGAGAAATCACTCTCCCCATCTCTACTCTCCTCTTCCCCAGGTGAGGAAACATAGCAAACCAACATTTCTCAGATTCCTCCACTATCCCAGCTTTGGCTTTCAGCTCTATGAAAACAGGCTGGAGAGTTGTTGGAAAATAATGGGGAAGAGAAGTTTTCTGAAAGCTTTTTGTACTTTCTGGCTTTACAGGCAGCCAAAGCCCAAATCATGCCAGCTATCTTACTAAACCTAAGCTAAACTAATGTACTTCAAACCCAAGTTTAAGATTTCATCTGCAATTCTGACTAAAAATAATCATTTTATTTCGTATCTCGATGCACTATGTATCAAAGAGGATGACCATAAGAGGAGGTGCTGGATCTCCTGGTTTGAGGGCTCTGCCTCAGGTTGTGAGTGACTGCAGGTTGAGCCACTGCTCTTCTCACTTCCTGGGAAGTGATTTTGTTCCCTCCTGCTGGCTCCGTGACTGTTTATTTGAGGATGTCTCCATAGCCATGTCTGAGATACCAGACCAAAAGCAGATATGAGAAGGTATTTTCTCCTCTGCCTATTCTTGTTAATTTCCTGTTACTCCCCAAATCCCAGCCAACATGAGGCCAAGTGATGTTTGGAAATTATTCGGTAGATATATTTAGAAGGATAGATCCCTACTTTGAATGTCTGATAGTTGCAAAAGCCAGATCAAAAAGATTTTCATTTAGGAAGTCAGTCTACACATCCACAGAATTAAAATATCAGAAAAATTAGATCAACCGGAAATTGTATCCATTTTCACATCAAGGACAAAGTGCTAGTATCCAACCCACCACACAGATGTGTTTATTTCTCTGACAGTTTCATGGCCAGACAGTAATCACATTATCAATACTCTATCCCCACTGAACTTCCTAAAGTACAGCTCTACTTCACATATTTTATTTGTTTTCATATACATACTTATATGAAATGACATTTTAACCGGGCTGTTATTTTTAGAATTCAACAGATAGTGAAATGGCTGTCTCTTGTTAAAAAAGCATGGAAAAAAACAAAACAGGACACAAGTAAAGGAAGTCTGAATATTCTGCTTATTTCAGAATTCTGAGGGAACTGAAGATAAAAGAACATTTTCCCAAGTTTCCCAGGAGAAACAGTCAAAGATTGAGTTGGTAAGAATAATATGAGTAACTCTAAGAAAACTTTTACATCGACAAACTCATCACACACACATGGAACCGATCAAGAAGTACCACTTGCTATAACAAGGTCACTCTAGAGATGTACTTCTAGGACCCTGAAGCTAAATTAAAGTTATTTTTGATTGTGTGTTTTGATTTGTTCAATACACACTGGAAGGTCTTAAGGATTTAGTTTTGTATCTTATACAGGCTTCAAGCTGGGCCAGTTACCAGTACTGCAGAGAGTAAATGCACAGTCTAGTCAGTCTGTAAATCTCTAGCTTAGGTACTAAGCTGAGATGTTGTCAAATCTTGGGACCCTCATTTCAGAAGGTCCAGTATCAGCAGACAACTCTATAAAACAGTCATATTTCACTATTTTCCTGTAGTAGCTCACTGTTTTGGTACTATTTTGGTCAGTTAGTAATTTTAGAAGACAAGTTTACAAAAAGCCATAGCCTAAGATTAGAAGTGCCCCAGCTCGTTAGACTTTTAAGAGAGGATCACCATCCTACTTGACATCTAAGTCATGAATTCTGTACGTAATCCAGCATTTGGGAAGACTTAGCTGACTGCTTCCAAACGCATCAGGCAAGCTCTGGGAAATGGAAGGTGAGATCGTGGGAAAAATGTATTATGAAAAAAAAAATACTGGAACATATCTCTGGCAGCTTAAAGTTTATGACCATCACTACCCTGCACACCAGAGCCACTCAAAGCCTCCTGGGGTATGACTTGCAAAGATAGGTCTTTGCTTCACACACAAATATGTACGTACATATGCACACACACAGTTATGGAGTTCACATTATTATGAAATACAGCTAGGGAAAACAATCACTTTAAGAAAAATAATGGGGTATTCACCAGCAAAGTAACAGTTTCAAAAGGGTCTAGAAAATGAACCAAAGCTCTTATTGTTAGAGAACTATTGACTTCAGGTTTGAAAAAGTGACCTCAAGTGAGCAATGATGCACTTAGCCTGGAACTTGCAGCCGCTGTATTTCATTCTAAATTGAATTGCCAATCCACAGTGCAATCTTCTTCTGCTATCAGCTCACATCTTTGGGGCAAGTACACAGAAAAAAACTGTATAGTGGCTGCTTTATTCCAAGTTAGACTAAATTCTTTTAGAAATGGAAAATATGTCTGCGTTACAGAACTTAAGGATCCCCCTGGGTATGTATACAGGGGGTTGTGTTTTCTTTTTTTTTTCCTTTTAAGGACAGTGACTCAGAGACAACTTCTTGTTGACATTTTTCCTGCAAGCAGTTCATAAGCATGCAAATAATTTTGTACGTGGCCCCATTAATAACATTTAGGTATGCACTGCCTACAGACCCATATTTAAAAGTACATATTAGGCATTTTATACCTTACACGCACATGCACAAAATTCAGATCCAGCATTCCCGTCATACCAGAAGTATGATATTTAGTCGTATTTTAGGTAAATAAGGTTGCCACTTTGGCATGATCTATAAAAGAACCAATATCATTGGTTTGCAAACATAAATGCCACTTACATGCTGCAAAATACTTACATTCACTTTTCCACTACTTCTTCTTTACTACAATCAAGTTATTTTCCAGGACAGCGTTTAATCTTCTCACTAAATAAAAGAAGGCAGTGATTAAAACTATATCCATATGCATTATGCTATGCTCAATCACCTTAAATTTATGAACTTTAAAATATTGATTTAAGATCATCTGTAGTGTTCCATAAACTTATAATTTGTTTATATATAGTCAATTTTATTACATTTTAAACACAATTTTAGCACACAATAACTTCCAATCCTGAGGCTAAATGGGGCAATGTTCTGTATTTCAGTAGCTGCTCAGATAATAAATCAGACGGACAGTTGCTTACAGATGTACAACTAATTACTACAGAACTGAGAGCTCAGCTGATATATTACCAGAAAGAATGCCTGGCATTACAGATGGGGTATTGTATGATTTGGCACTCTTCTTGCGAGAGCTTGAACATGCTCTTATCAATGGCAGCTCTCAGCACCTCCCACGATCAAACATTTAAGAATGGAAGAGAAACAGTGTCTGTCCCTCTAGGGAAGGATAAAATACCATCTGATATCATTTAACATTACTGTATATGCCAAAAAGTGATTAAGAAAGTGTTAATCTTGACTGTTCAGCTTGAATATGAACATGACAACTGTCCTTAATAAAATATCCCCATCAATCTATGTAGTGAGTGCTGAATGTCCTAACCTGATTCTTACACACAGATATTTATCAGCTTATTTTTGTAAAGCACATGATGCCCACTCAAGCAGTTCACAGCACATGCCAACACACGCACTAAAAGATCATCAAATGGCAGTCCCCAGGGGAGAGAGACCCGAACACACAGCAAAATCCACCACCTCATCTTCAAAGCCATCTCATCTCCATGCCAGATGAGGCTGACTTTGAGACTTGCCTACCACTGGCTTCCCGGGGAGGTAAGAAATAAAGCTCAGCAGGACTTTCATTTTCCTCTTCACGTGCCCTGAGGCTGCCCAGTACTGAAGCGTGTTTATTTCGTTAATATTCTATGGGACTTAATTTCTTGTTTGCATTCCCCATATCTAGTTGCTGTGGTAACACATTCTTTAGGACTACGTACATTCATCTCCTCCCGGAGCTCCCGACAATACAAATTGCTCAGCACTATGTGAGGTCCCGAGGAAAAGCTGTCTGAGGAACCTGCTCACTCACAAGGATGCTCGGGAAAACCATCAGATGCAAAACCACCGTGTGTGCTTTTAGCTTCAATATTCGTGCATTTCATTAGAAAAGACTTGAAGGAGTGTTTTCCACCCTGGGAGGCTGAGCATCCAAAATAGGCAGAGAGGGTGGGGAGGGTATGTAAAATGGAGTGGGGCGGAACAAGGATAGGGGGCAGACGTGGAGAGAAGGTGCAAGGATCTTCCACCAGGATCAGGAGGCTAAGATCAAACAGTATCAAGCTGAAGAGGCTGTTTAAGGTCAGGCCTTCCCTTTTTTAATAAAAAAGGGAAGACAGAGACAGAGGAGAAGAGCAGGGTGAGATATTTAGACTACGGTTGGATGATATGGCCTACAAGGAGAGAGGGGCTTAGACTGGAACTGCTGGGACAGCATGGGAGGTGAGGCCTAAGTTAAAGTTGGCAGCCCATGAGACAGACGAGAGGTTTGGCTTCAAGACAAAGGGAAAGGGCAGATTACTTTCCAAGTCTTACTAACAAAGGAAAAAACAGACCTGGTGCAACTTAAGCACATAAAGGAAAAGGAAAAACAGAAGTAAGAGGAAGTGCTAGGGGTGTGAAAGATCATATTCTCAACAACAGTTGAGAAGGAAGGAAGTGGAGGTAGTAAGCAAGAAAAGATTTCATCCTGCTGAGTTCTCTTAGAAAGTCTGTGTTATCTTTCTCCTTTAGAAACTCTTTGCAAGCATTACTTAAGAGGTGTTGTAGGCATTTCTTGAACAGTTGGTTCTCAGCTCAACTTTGCACTTTCCACTGAAGTGCCTGGAAATGAGAATTCGGCTGTGCCTGAAAAAGGAATAGGATGCTGGGAGCTCTGATGGTTGTGTCCAGCCGGTGATACTCCCAGTAATAAGAGCACGCACCCTGCTAATAACACCAAAACTTTATTTATTCAGAAACCAGGTTCAGCCACAGCCGAGGAACTGGCAGAGAGCAATCAGGTTCTATATGCCTCAGCTCTCACATGTGTACCCTGGGCATTTTAGTCTATGGTTGGTAACTAGCTGTGCTAGAGAAGGATGCCACCAAACTGTACTCAGATTTCTGCGCTATATAACATAGGGAGCCTTTTTCATAATAGGTTTGGGACACGAGCCAGAAATCTTACTCGCTGTCTCCCTACTTATTCAAACTGAGTCATCAGATTTTCCAGGTTGCTTCGCTCCCAGACGACACACTGCTTTGGCTAGGTTTAGATGGACGCCGGTTGTACCATCTGCCACAAGGCTTCCTGGTTTTGTTTAGTTTTGTTTTTTCCTTTTACCTCCTGCTCATAGCACAACAGCTCTTTTTCAGTGTCTTACACGGAACACGCTGCAAGGAATTCGTCTTTCATGGCATGGGTTTGGCCAGCTGGCTGGACAAAAACAAACGCTTGAACTACAGGAACTAAAATACACTTTGCTATCAGAGGTTCTGAGAGCTGGAAGCTCTTGCAGGCTGACTGAAAGTCAAAAGTACTTAGATGACATAGTGAACTTTTCTTTAAAGCTGACAGCAACCAGGAGCACAAATCAGGAGCAAGTGTGGGGTGAGGAGACACTTACAGAAGCTAACTTCACAGTCTAACAAGGTTGACCTTCACAGAATGGTTGAGGTTGGAAGGGACCTCTGGAGGTCATCTTGCCCACCCACCTTGCTTCTTTTCTTTCCACTGGCACAAGAGAGAGTCTTGCTATAGATCACCTTCTGGAAGAGGAATCTGGCTTTTCTGAACTGCTTTTTGGAGGAGATTCCCTCTCTTCTCCATGACCCACAGAGGGACATGTATGGAGATGACTGCCATTAGACTGCATTTAGCTCTTACCTGCCCCACTCCAATCTGAATGCACTTAAAAGCTCCTGCTTTTTCACGACACAATTTTTGTGTTTCAAACCAAAAGACTTCCTTAGGAAAAAAGGACAAAGAACACCACGGCCATGTAATGCAGCTGAGACTATCAGGACAGGTAAATAATCCAGCACAGCTGCAAATAAACTCCCTATCCCGCAAGAGCCCTCTTGCTCATCATGCAACTGCGTCTCAGTAAGTAGGGTGAATGTCTTTAGGTACCGTCATTTCAAAAAGATGGTTAGCCCAGGTTGATCAGCTGCGTTTAAATGTTGAGTGAAGCTCCTGTGCTGTGGCTCCTGGAGGAACGGTGGCTTCTGAAAGCTGCAAGGAACAAATGCAGCACTCGTCCTACTGAGCCCACAGCCAGTACTGCTAAAAGTACAAATGTATTAAGTGCTATTTTTGTTTATTTGCTTCTAGGGCTAAAAACAGATTACAAACCACATTTCTTTGAGGCATGTTTTTGTCTGTTAGAAAGGGCACACACTGGGTCAGGGATAGAAAGTTGTACTATCCGGTTCCCAGACACAGGCCTTACTCCCTCGAGCTTCAGCTCTGAGGAACATATTGAGCAGATATTTTTCATACAGGCATTTACACACCCACAGGACTTCTATTTGGCTGTTTAACTAACAAGCATGGTGCACTTGATAGCTCTGAGCATGTAGGATAACACTTCCAGTATTTCTATTTTGAACTTGAATTTGAAAATGGGTCCTCACATTTTGGTGCTAGGAATGCTGTGTTACAACACCAAGATCATGTCCATATGGAAACAGGACATAGAATTTACTATTAAAATTTTTAGGCTGGTATTAAATGTCAGCTTAAGAGCCCAAACATTACGGTGTATTTACATTTCTAATTAACTCTCTATCACGCTACTACACTGCAATGCCCGGCTAACTCTGCATCTTCGCTCACCTTCAGCTCCCTGTTTGAAGCTGTTCTTGGTCATTCTTTCTGCCCTTTACAACTCTTTGACCTCAGAGACACCGATTTCTCTTCTAACACACAAGCTCCAAAGCTTTATCACTGACTTCCTTCCTGTCTCCTCCACTTGGCTACCTCAGGCTTCGTATCATCATTTTCTTGAAACTGCTAGATATAGCTCTACCTTTAGTACACTTACATCTCACACTGATTAAACTCTTTCTTTTGCTTTGGGTTCTAGTCAAACCCACATCCTTTTGTCCACAAATTTATGTGCTATGAAAAGACCTTGATCTCCTCTGTGCAAAAATTCACAGAATATTAAAATGATGATGGAAGTGTTTAATATTGCTGGATTGCTCAAAAGAACCACCACTTTCACTAAGCCCTTTCATTTTTCTTTTCCTGCAGTTTGCAGGGAAGAAAAAAAAAAAAAAGGAAAAAGAAAAAAGAAAAAGCACATATGCTAGAGTTTTATGTTCTTAACATTTAAGTTAAAAGTCTTAGACCAAAGTCTGTTTTACAGATACAATACAAGAACAAAGACCAGCACAACTCGACACTGAAAACCAAGAATTAGTACTCCATTAGCCTTTCTGAATATCCTTCACTCCAGTCTAATGTGACTAAATACCTTATCTCTTTATAGACTTTTCCACAGAGATTTCTTAACCAAAGAATTAAATGCACTAGCCATTTTCTCTGCTGTCCCTTCTAACCAGCCTAGAAAACCTACCTGCTCTTTCAACAGTATTTCACGGCAAAGATCAAATAGCAAGAACGTGCTCTTTGAGCTGGTTGAGGTCCAGTATCTCACATGTTAGGACAAAGAACTGAAACAAGTATCACTGAAGGAGTGCTGAGGTACACTTTTCCAGCCTGTTCAAATTGTTATTTAACAAACCTTACAGTTGACACTGGGCAAAATCGTACCCTGCCTTGTTGCTCATACAAGGCAACAAGGCCCCACTCTGACCAGTATAGAGCCAGCACCTAATGGGGATCCATCAGACCTTGATACTCACCAAGCAGCCTGGCTAAGGATTTCATCCACTGCAAAGCAACAGAGAAACAACACCTCACTTCCTCACCTTCCAACGGCATATAAAGCCTGGTAAATTTACAAGAATAAGGATAACAAAAATAGGAATACACCTACCAAGAACAGGAACAGCTTTTAAGCCTTTACACAAAAAGCTATTTTAGAAAGATCCACAGCTATGAGACACAAACAAGATGCCTGATAGTGAGCTGCAGTATAAAACAAATATTGGTACCTATTTGGGATGGTCATTGTAACTCACTCATGCTTTTTTTTGGTTGTAAATAACATCGTTGTCCCAAACTGATACCACAAAAATCATGCAATGATGCAGTAATGCATTACATGCTATAAAAATCATGCGGTAATGTCAACTGTATTAGTTACTGGTAAATAATAGGAGAGGCAGATTTTTACCGCAGTGATGGCTGTATATTTTTTCAGGATGAAAATGAAACTTTGCATATCTGATGAATTCCTGGTTGTGTTAAGGATAAACATACCTACACTGCCCCTGGCTAGCCTATGCTACAAGCTCAACACTGTATGCGAGCCAGAGAATATGAGATTCTTTCTACATGATAGACAGATCAATACGCGTTAGAAATATCCATACTTTTAGAGTTTTTCTTTTGGTTTGTTTTAATCTGCAACTTAAATGCCATGGAGTTAAGATAATAAATTCAAAATCATAAACAATACAGTCTACACTAAGTCTATACTAAGACAGATCTTTTATTTATAACTCATGCCAAGCAGTATCGGCTGCCTGGGAGCAGGAATCAAATCTCTAACTATTAAGTAAACACTTGCTGCAGACTTCATATTCTAGCTGAAGGTTAATCACCAAGCAGTTTACAAAGCATGAGCTAATCCAAAGGCCAAAGGTGAAATCCTATGGTCACTGAAGTACGTGAGAGTTTCTGTAAGGCCAGGATTCCTGTCCAGATGACCTTGTGTGTCTGTGTGCACACGTGTTCTTATAAATTCACGTGGTTTGACATAGGAAAAGGCAGATGCAACCCCCACATTCTCATGCTGAAGACAGGAGCCACTTGCACTTCCACTTTTGTGAGGCAATGCATTTAGCTAGCCTCGCCCAGCTGAAATACACTTCTGTGTACCTGCCCTTGAAGGAGACAGCATGCTCAAGGTCCACAGCAGACAAGTCTTTACTGCCCAAGGGACAGAGACCATAAAATAAATTCAAACGCTCCTTGTGCTTGCTGTTACTTTCTTGGTTGGCTTTGGACAGCACTGTTTCCAGCACGTGAGCACACAATTTCTCTCCAAAGGCTCCCCACCTGCTAAGGCAGCACAGGGGCCAAGGCTCTATTTGTGCAGCCTTGCCTCCCGCACTGATGTTGTGCCACCAGTGGGAGATGCTCCCCAGGTCACTAGCATCACCTGGAGCAGGTGAACACCACTTTCCAACAGAGCAAAGTTTACTGTCAGTTTTCCAGGAATTCAGCATAATACTGGCACAGTCAAATACTCCTGCACTCAAAATCACCCAAAGCTCACAAGTTCAGTTTTCCCTTTACTTGGCTCAAAGCATTGATCGATGCCTATTCCATCAAAGTCCTAAAATGATATTGCCATTTGTCTCTGTTCCCCATGACCCAAAAATCTTTCTTTCCTTTTTTTTTTTTTTTTTTTTCTTTCCTCCCTGGCCATGGAAGAGAGGAGGCATACAGAGAAGTGCACTGAAAACGAAGCAGACTGTCATCTGTGTTTGTGCTGACTGTAAATACTGGTATAAACACAGACCAGTTAATAGACTAGCTTTCATTCACCTACAGATTTCAAAGCACTGAAGTAGCTCGATCATTTCAAAATACCAGTAAATATCTCACTGACAAGAATTACCACAAATCTCTGGTATTCGAGCTATGTGCAGACTTACAGGTAGCTCTGCTCTCACCATGAAATATTCTACAGCTGCTGCTTTGGCTTAAAACAACCTCAGCAACAATTCCCCCCCAACCTCCCCTTCACAAAACACAGCTGTTAACTGCAAACTGAAGAACACAAAAAAATCACCCAAATTGCCCAATGATCATTACTGTTCAATCAAGGTAAATTGTGCAACATCCACGGACACCGCTTCAGAGCCTCCCATCTCAGAAAAGAAAATCAGTGTCTGTGGTATTACATCCCCTCTTCCTCTTCATGGAGCTGAAGGCATTCCACGGGCAGTTTTATTTCTGAGAGCACTGATTTTCTATCGATCTGCTCTGGCCTGGATTTGAAATAGGATACTACATGAAATTGGATCCTGGGAGCCTCAAACAAGCCCAGGCTTGCAGAGGAGGTTAAACAAAAGGAAAAAGAAGTTTCTTTTTTTTTAAAAAAAAAAAAAAAAAAAAAAAAAAAAAAACACGGTGCTAGTAAAACTAATTTTAAAGTGCCCTCTATTTCTCTCGACTGGAAGTAATATATTACCTCCATAAAGTCTTTTATATCAAGCTCTTTAAATTCTTTATTACTTATACAATACCGTTGGTGCACACCTCGCCTTAGAAATATGCATTTTAATGGTCAACCAAAGCGATCCAAACCACCAAGGTAATTAAGACTGCTTTAAAATTGGCTTCACTAGCAGACTTCTACCTTTCCCCACATATCTGACAAACTCCAGCCCAGTCCTGCAGTCCCTTAAATATGCAGTCAGTTTTGAATTTGAAGGTTTACTCCCTAAATTAGAAAACACAGCCTGCCGTATTGGAAAAATGAGCAGGCATGGCAGTGGGAGTGCGAACAGGGAGAGGAAAAAATGTTAAGTGTAGGAAGGTAAAAAGGAGAAAAGATTGTTAAACAGGGAACATGACATGGATGATAGAGAATAAGTCACGTAAGGAAAAAGCAGCAAATGCTGTTGTGGAAACCAAAAGGAAAGCCTGAAAGAATGGAGAGTGTATCCTGAACACTGAAGGTTTTTGCTGTGTTTGAAAGACATTGAACAGAGAAGAAAGTGTGGGTGGAACAGTTAGAGATAACTAATTTGGGTGTAGAGCCAAGGAAAAAAAAAAAAAAAAAAAAAGGAAAGAAAAGAAAGTGAAGATCACCCAGGGTTCACTTCCCACTCTCCCAGCCTGGGACGCTAATTCCTCTGGAGCTGAATCTGAAATGCTGTGAGCATTCCCGGCACAGTGAGCCTTGCCAGAGCCTCGCTGAAAGGACCGGTGAAGTTTTACATGTCTTTTAACTTGATTTTTTTTTTTTCTGGAATAGCACATTGCATTGCAATTTTTATATATTTTGTTTGTTTCTAAGAACACAAAAAAGAAATTGCCACAAAGCCTGCTTTGAATCTTGGTGGAAATTTCATCTTTCCAACTGAGAAATGTGTAAAAATCAGAATGTTCTCATTAATACAACAGTAGCCTCTTGCTGGCCAGATCAGCAAGCAAGAGAGCAATCCAGGTTTAAATACCAGGGATGTCTCATTTGTCCATCAAAACGAAGGAACAAGGCAACGCTGCCTTATTACCAGCATTACAAGAACACTGCCCTCCTTCAAATCAAGCACAAGGGCTCTTCTCCATCTTCAGAGCCTCTCAGAGAATCTGGCAGCTACTTTTGAGCCCCCCCCGCCCTCCCCCGGTTTCCTCCGTGAGCTCTCTTCCTGAACTGGAGTCCTTCAGAGCTGGGAACCAGACCCCCTGCCTTGATTCCCATCATCTGCACCTATTTATGTCAGCAAGCCAGGCCAGCTGGCCTCCTGCATCTGCTAGGAGTATATATGCTCTGTTACCGTGCCCATCTTAACAAAACAAACATGAAAGTAAAAAGTCCAGCAGAGCCTTGCCTGCCCGGTTAGAACTTGCTCCCTGCTCTGTCAGCTTCACCTACCTGGCTTCGAGGAAGCCACCCCTGTGCCTCCCCAGCTCCTGTCCCTGAGGCGCTGTGCCAGGGCAGCTGCCTGGCCTCCCGTGGCATCCAGCCTGCAGAGCTGCCTCCTGCTCCTCTGCAAATAATTCAGAGGTATTGCTGCGCTTGGAGAAGGGTGTAGGCTTATTGTTTCTACTTCACTAGAAAAGATACATTTTTGTTTTTCTTTCCCTAAAAGAAACCATTCCAAACTGAGATACCAGCCGGACTCAGACTGATACCGCCGTATCTCGTGGAGCACGTCACAGCGGGCTCTGCAAGCACAGACTCTGCAAACAGTGATTTTACGCCCCCTCCACGGGACCTTAACTTGCCCAGCGCTACTGAGCACAGCCAGTGACTGAAGGACGAACGCGTGCTTGCAGAGTGCCACAGCAGGTCAGCTGCCAGCATCTACAGGGAATGACCAGGCACACAGCCAGCCGATTTGATGACCAAGCTCACCTGGGAATTTTTACTCATTCCCAGACTAATAATCTGTTCCTTTTTCATGGAACTCCTTTCTTTCATGCTTATATGAAAGGGCATGAGCTACGGGAAAAAGTGCTGCTTATTCAGCCCAAGCACTTTTTTCCACAAACTGAGGAAACCATGTTTGGTTCCACACGAAGGGAAAGACAATATTTATAAAGGAAGTTCCCACACTTCCTGTTCAAACAAATCACTCCTTGCTGTTTTTGCAATTACAGCTCTACCGTAAAGAGGAGGAAAAAAAGAAAAAGCCTCAGGCATATTATTTCCTTTCAAAGTCACTTGTCTATGAAAAAGCAGCTTCCAGATTAGAAACAGTTAAGCATGCGGGACAAACTGTCAAGTTTTCAGTAACTAATTTACTCTTCCTGTAGGCCTGGAGGAAATCCACAGTGGCCACAAATATTCCTCACTCCTTTCAATATGACTCTTTGTAAAATGAATTTTAATGGCCAACCAAAGCGATCCAAACCACAGATGTAATTAAAGCTGTTGAAACTGGCTCCACAAAGTGCCGAGAACTTCCCTGAACCCCTGTATGGGGCCAGGTGGAAGCTCTCACCAGGTGGCTCCCTCCTTGCCACCACCACCACTGTCACCACCAGTGTGGTGGCCAGCACACCAGGAGCTCCCTTCCCTTTTGGTGCCTGCTTCCCTCCACACCAAGGACTCATGGGAGGACGAACCGTTCCCAGTAGCACCCATGGCTTGCCATGCCAGCCCCCAGAAAGGGATCTGGGAGTCTTGGTTGATGGCAAGTAGAAGCTGAGCCAGCAGTGTGCCCTGGCAGCCAGGAGGGCCAACCGAACCATGGGGTGCATCAGGCCCAGCTCTGCCAGTGTCAGGGGAAGGGATTGTCCTGCTCTGCTCTGTGCTGTGTGGCCTCACCTCAGGTACTGTGTGCAGTTTTGGGCACCACTGCATAAGAAGGACAAAAAAGAGAATGTCCCATAGAGGGCTACAAAGGTGGTGAAGGGCCTAGAGGGGAAGACGTATGAGGAGCAGCTGAGGTCCCTTGGTTCGTTCAGCCCAGAGCAGAGCAGGCTGAGGGGAGGCCTCATGGCGGCCTGCAGCTCCCTCACGAGGGGAGCGGAGGGGCAGGCGCTGAGCTCTGCTCTCTGGGGACAGCGACAGGACCCGAGGGAATGGCATGGAGCTGGGACAGGGGAGGGTCAGGCTGGGGGTTAGGGAAAGGTTCTGCACCCAGAGGGTGGTCGGGCACTGGGACAGGCTCCCCAGGGCAGTGGTCACAGTACTGAGCTGCTGGAGTTCAAGGAGCATTCAGACAGTGCTCTCAGACAGGGTCTGATTTTTGGGTGGTCCTGTGTGGAGCCAGGAGTTGGACTCCACGATCCTTGTGTGTCCTTTCCAATTCAGGATGTTCTGTGATTCTATGATTGTCTCTCCATCAGGGCTTTCTCTAATCAGTTATGTCATCAGAGTGTCCAGCAGAGGACAAGTCAACCAGAAGAGGCCAAAGGCTGGCTCCATGGCAGCAGCTCACCAGACCTGCTGCCAGTGACTTCTCCAAGCCAGAGCTCAGAGACCCAGAGATGGATCTCATCTTGAGAAATACTTGCTCTCACAATGTGTCCATCTCAGGTCCCACTCTGCAGGTTACAGAGCAGGTCATGAAGTCACCACAAGCCCAACAGCCCCACTGTGCATGTTGGTAATGCTGCAATGTTAAAAACTTTCTCATTCACTAGAAAATCATATTTGACAAGCAGTACTTCCCTCCACATGCAGCGATTAAAGTTTTCAACGCTAGCTGAAGCATAGGAAGTAGAGAGATTTCTGACAATTCACAGTAAATCAGCTTCCTGTTTGACCCGGTATACCTTAATTTCTTCTGCTGTGACTCAAACCAGTAGTCTGCTTGAAAGTTCAGTAGCCACCTGGCATTGAAGTCTCTATTACAACCCCATTCAGAGTATTCCCAAAACTCCTATCCAATGTGTGGGAGGATGGAAAACAAGATCAGCGTACCTTGCTGAAAATAGTGCTTGAGATAAAAGATTCGATTGCTTTGGCACTAATTTCTCCCTCCTTCTTCCTGAACCACAGTGAGGTGTGAAAGGCTTAGGGAACTCTCTGCCCCTACTCCGTGTTTATTTATTTATTTGTTTGTTTATTATGTTTAATTTTAGATTAGAACACAATTGGATTTGGACTTAATTAAACTTTCTTCCAAAGAAAATATTGCACCTTTAATTTATTAATTTCATTTTATATCAGCTGCATAAAAATTGCTCCATGTTTTTGAAGTTAAATAATTCCTAAATTTTGTTTTCAAGAACTAGCTGCCCATAACAAGGCTAAAGAACTTTCCAAAACAATTACATTTAAATTGTTATGAATTAAACCCATTTGGAATATTATGATTAAAATCAATTAGTTTATGCAAAAAGGTCTACAAAGCTCTAAACTGAATTACAGTGAAAGAAATTCTTTGGCTAATGAATAATTAATACAGTTTTTCATTTGTTTCACCTTGTGTGCTAAGTAGCACAAAAGAAAATTCATTAATACACTCAAGTGGATTGTAGAGCTCAAACAGATCCTTAAGCATTTATAAACAGTAAACTAAGTGGAAAGTTTGCAAGAGAAAAAGAAAATCCTACAATATTATGTTCAGAACAAATTCAAATCCACGATTTTGTCAAATTGGATGAAACAACAACAGAAGAAAGGGAAAAAAAAGGGCAGAGCTGTCTTTTAACACTTGTTTTAGAAGAAAAAGGCAAGATGTGCTGTCAGACACAAGACGCTAGGTCCTTCTCAGAAACCACTGTCTTCAGACCTGTGAGCAAGACTCATGAAAGCAGCTGGCCCTACTGGCCGCCTGTTCCTGGAAACAAAGCACCATGGCTTGGCCAAGTGCCTCCGTGCGCTTACCGTGAACATGCTTTTACATACACACACACGCTTTTTCCTCTCTGACATCAAGAGCATTTTCCTAGTCTGACATTCCACAGGTCCTTTGGCAAAGCATGTTTCTTCTCTAAAACAGTGGGTTTTGGTAAACAACACACAGATTTCCTGGGGATTACCAGAACTACTCACCTCTTGTTAAACATCACTGAAGTGAAATAAGATGATGTCAACAGCAGAACAGCAGAAATTATTATTTGCTGTATAATAAAAAACTTAGCTACGTTAATTTACAACATTTCTTAACTCAGTTATTTGTGTTGGAATGGGTGGGAATCACATGGGTAAAATATGAGCATGCCAGCAGCTACTATCAAGTCACCCGTCTGATACTGCTCTGCTTTCTTTCTACTTAACCATTTCTCTCCAGTTAAAATCTTTTCAGCATTTCAAAGGAAAAGTGGGATTTGTATTTACTTTTTCATTGTCAAAAAGACTCAGAGATTAAAAAAGTAGCCATTGCAGGAGAATATTCATCACCTTCTAACACTGAGTTACAGCAGAAAAGTTAAGAAATGGGGTAGGTGTTTTATCAAAGAGTTTCCCACATGCTGTTACCAACTCCTTTGCTCAAGGCAACAGTGTGGCTATTTTTACGCTGTGAAAACACAGACTTTGCACCACATTTCCGCTCCAAATGGGAGGCTAAACTGCCTCCCCTCAACACGCAACACACCTCCTTACCTTGTCAGGTTTATTTCTCTGCCCTTTTCCTCTGTGCTTTTCCCTACAGCCTTCTCTATGTCCCATCTGCCTAAAGCAGGATGTGCAGCCAGTAATGTTAGACCTGAACTTTCTACCTCCGGGCTTCGGTGGACTCAAAAAGCTAGACAAAACAAGCTGTCCCATTTCTAGACACTGTCTGCGCAGTGGTCTTAGGATTGAAACCCTTTCCGGTCAGGAATGACAAACGATGCGACTTCGTGATAAATGATGCAACCTTTTGCAAATAAGGCTCAGCCAACTGTGTCACTCACACAGAGCCTTCCTTGCCTGAGACTGCCTTGTGTACACATAAGGTGTAGCCATGAAACTCATCTTTGTTTCTGAGGGCAACTGTGGGTCTGCACGGGGCAGTCACAGCCCATTCCAGAGTGACGCAAGACATCTTCTTCCTCCTGTCCCATCTGTGATGTGTTTAATGTGACTTTCTAATACTTACTATCCTGAAAATGTAAATATCCTAGCTGAGGTCTCTGAAGAAGAGTATCGGTTACCTAGCATTGTTTTATGGCTAATAGCCCTGCCTCTCAGCTAATACCAAAGCAGTTACGTGGCTTACAGAAGCAGTTTGTTCGTTGCTGCCAACCTGGGGTTTCTGCTCCACACCAGAGTGGACACCCCTGCAGAGGCAGGGCTCCAGTTCATACCCAGTGTGAGCAAAAGCCATCTGGACGTGGTCATGGGCCACCTGTTCTAGGTGGCCCCGCTTGAGCAGGGAGGTCCTGCAGAAGCAGATGACTTGCAGAGATCCCTTCCAACCTCAGGCACTCTGCGATTCTGAAAGAAGAGGTAAAATCCTGAGATGCACGTGGTTTCACTCCCGGCATCTTCACACTCGTATCTCACCTTACAGAAAGGGAGCGATGTCATTTCACAGAGCTCACTTTGCAGGGTGGGAAATACTTCACAAAGTACTAGAAATCTAGGATTTTCCGTGCTGGGAATGACTTGCCTTCCTTAGAGCATCCCTGCTTGCTGGGTCAAAACAGTATTTTGTGCTCGTACCAGTTCTGTGCCTTCCACCAACATGCGCTGTCACCAGCACATTAGTACACCTTTTTAATATACTTCAGACATATCAGATGGTCTGTTTTGAGGCAAATTACACTGAGTGTCCAGTTCTGGGCACAGCATTATTATCACAAAAGAGCCGACAGAAGTGCTTCATATGCTTGTAAGGGCCTTCTCTGCCTTTACACCAATAAAGTACTTACGGTCAGCACTGTGGTGTAAATATTCACAAAACAAGGATGACTTATAAAAAAGCAGCACTAGTACACTTGACTTTAAGGAAAGAAATATTTTTTGACTAAGGGGTGCTGTCTATTCTGCTGCATTCATGTGTCAGTAGCTGCAGAGCATCTTGTAGGAAGTGTGAACTGGAAGCAATGCCAGGAAGGCAATGCGGTGGTCTGCCTTGCAAAAAACCTATTTGTTTTGTAGTCTATGCTGAAAAAGTGCTAGACTTATCTTCTAGAACATGCCTGCATAGCCCAAGATCAGGTACTGGCCAATTTTGATTGCTGGGTGTAGGCAGTAACGGAAGTAACTAGAAACAAGTATTTTTCTGCCTCTAATTAAGGAGCTTTATAGTGCAATGAGATCCTTGAAGAATCTGACTTGGGGGGGCGGGGGGCGGCGCCCGCCCCTGCAAAGAAGCTGCAGTTTTGCTCAGTGGTTCCCTTTTGCAGAAACACCACGTTAAGAAGCTGCTCGTAATACAGCCTTGCTACCCGACACAGCATTTCACTGCAAAGCTGTCTCTAACTGCCCTGCATATCTGCTTCTTTCACCTTTGAACTAAGGGAACAAATGGAAGCATTAATCCCCATTTTACAGAATTCAATAGTCATTTAAGCAGAAGGTCAGGTACCTAATGGGCTGTCAGGTTCAGGCAGCCTACCCGCCCATCTCTCGGGCTCCTGAAGTGCCCAGGACCTGACTGACGGCCTCGGCAGCTGCACACTTTGTTTTCCTGCCAAAGCCCTGTGAAATGTAAGCTGCGGTGACTGCATTCCAAATAGAAATTGGGATGACATATTCTGGTTTCATTGAAAAAAAATGCATTAAAAGGTACACATTGAGGCCTGAGAAATATAGTAGAGATGCTATTTGTTCCTGTTTCACGAGCACACTTTTACCTAATAGAAGATACGTATGCTGTCAGATGCCTGCATCATGCCTCTTGATACGAACCCCACCGTGACTGCTAGCTCTAGGACAGCTCACAGCAAGGCTCGTTGTACTTCCCATGGCACCGATAATGGTACCACGCAAGGCTGTACATGTTTCCCAGACCCTTTTCTGTGCCACAGGCCCAGGGAGCAAGTTTCAAAAACTACAGCCTGGAACGCACACGCATTCCTGTAGCTCCCAGAAATTTCCAAGAGGCGTGCAAACAGGAGAGAGGCCTTTCCCTGCTCATTTAGACGTGGCCTGCTGTGCATAGTTTCTTTTGAACAGTCTCGTAAAACCAAAACATTTTTTTCCGAACAGATCACAGGTCACGTAAGCTTCCCGAGGGATATATTGGCTACAGATGTTTTCATGTAATAAAATATTCCACTCAACTGCAGTATTTCTAACTGATAACACTAAACCTAAATTTCCCTTGTCTAATGGCTACGTCCGCTTACTCCTTACCATGGTAAACACTGGCTCATTTGTTACTATTTGTATTTTTTATGTCACAAAGACACCATACTTCACAGTTGCAAGGAGAGCCATGACACACAGTTTGAACTCCTTAGAACTGTGAAGTTCTTTTTTTGCCTATCTGTAGAATAACTTTTACCTAAGTTTCAGCATTATCATATTGATTTGCACTTTAAAGTTACCTAATTATTAAGCATGAATAATTTTAATAACTTTCCAAGATTGAACTTCTTAACTTGGAATTATTAAAAAGCAATATTTCCTTAATTGTCTGAAAGGTGCAGGGCTAATAACAAAACGTGGTTTGATTTCTTCCTTGCAGAGTTGTTAGGAAAGGCTGTTGTGAGGATCTCTCCGAAAGATCAAACAGCTCACAATAAAAATAAAACAAAAGAGGAAGAGGGTGAGGAGATGACCATTTGTTTTCAAAATACACTCGTAACAGAGAAGTACCAAGGACAGCTATGGACTTCCTAGAAAAGGAAGTCTCCTTCCTAAAAATGAGCCTCCCGCAAACCAGCACAGCTTGTATGTCTCTATGAAAACTAACATCTCGGAGTTTTTATTAAAAAAATTAGAGCACTATGCTCAAAACATCCATTCCTCTTTGCTCTCCGTATCGCACCACCAAGATCTCCCTGTTGAAATTTCAGTTGCCACCATTAAGAACAATGGAATGAAATGACTCCTGATGTGATATTACTGCCTCTGTGTTGATGCTTCACAGATAAATTCAACCTCTTTTAATTAAGTTTTATACAGCCTGGAAATGTAGTAGAAGCAGAGCATTCTCTGAGGAGAGAGATGTAATCTACTGAAGGACAACTGTCATTGTATCATGAGTAGAACTGGTCCATTTTTGAGAAGACGTGGAAGCTAGTAAAACCTGAAGTTAGGATGCTTAGACTAGATCAAACAATCATTCTTATAAAAACTCTGCAGTGCCGTGATCCAGGTATTCACCACTTTAATGCTAATTTTCAGTGTTTAACATCAGTAAAATACTTCATTTCTCTCAGAGCTAACTGTAATCACGAACTGTCACATATAATTTTTGCAACTTCCAGATTCAAGCGTATGCTTGTGCTCGGTAAAGAGAAACATCACTTTGCATTCCTGCAGCGAAAAGATGCATGCTTTAAAGGCTCACTATACAAAAAACACGGGATATTCCCCCCGACCCCACATTGCAAGGACAACTCAGTCCGCAGGAAAGCGTTCTTGAAGAATGTAATTCAGGTAAACAGAGATGCTTCCAAAACACAACAGGGGCGAGTGTGACTTCAGTGGCTGTGCAGTGTTCGGAAGAGCTGAACTTTGCACGGCTCTAAGCATGCAACAGGAAAGCTTACTCAGGGGACAGTTCTCCCATGCTCCTGCTAGCGTGCATAGCACTATACATCTCGCAGTCAGATTTGATTAGCTGTATGTTTATCCTGGGGCTGATACAGTACTTAAAACTGCCAGCACGTATGGGAGGCAATGACGCTTCTCTGACGGCTCCAGCATCGGGAGGGAAGCCATGCAGCAGCAGAGGATGGCATCAAGGGCAGGAACGAAGCACTGCACTGTGGCTGGTCAGTCTCCTGAAAAACTGCAGTCTGGTTCTCTAAGCTTATGGTCACACACAGAAAATAGAAGCCCAATCTGCTGATATTTGATTTTTTTTTTAACCATTTTAGCAGTTTTCAGGGCAGTATGACTTAGGGCAGCAAGAGCAAGCAGTTACTGAACATCAGTGACTTGAAACACACAAGTCTTGCAGACTCCAATGCACCCTTCCTCTTAATTTAAACAGCCTTGAGCATGGTAAACACCAGCAACATGCAGATATAACTCCTTTAAGATCTAGCACACTGGGAAAAGGACCAGCTTCCTGCAATTAACATCACCTGGGCCCATCAGCAGACCTGATCTTCCAGCACTGCCCCTGGGAGCTGCCATCGACCTACGGCTGCCACAGAGCCTGTGATGATTTTCCCTTTCTGCATTAGGCCACAATATTTTTGCTGGCTGCCACAAATAAAACAAACAAACAAACAAACACAAAACAACACACACACACACACACAAAAAAACCCCACAACTCTGCTGACATTACTCCCTGGGCAGCAAATCCCTCCTTATTTTAGTGCACGCATAATGTGGGTAGCAGCAAAAAGCACAAAGACAACAACCTTGAAGCGCAGCTACAGAAGGGGGTGGAAGCAAAGCAAAACCCTTGAGATACTCTGCAACTCCTGACACAGATACAAACTTACAGTTCTACAGGGTGGAAAAATAGTATTTGGAATGTGGTTTTGGTGCGCTTGGAGATATGTCTTTGTCCTGCCCTGGTTGCTTAAGGACAGCACCCAGAAAGCACAGCTAGCTAAGATCTGTGCGAGCGTCTGTTGCTCATCTGTCTCCCTTCCCTGCCCCTTTATCTGCACAGTCTGTATCGTATCCCAAACTGCACACTGGCTTCCCCGAATGTTTTAGTTTTTAAATAAATGCCTAATTAACTCACCCTTCATTTTTAACAATCATATGCAGCAAAATGCTCCAATTAAAGATGGCATGTCTACTAATTTAAGCCCAAAGGTTCTGTTAAGGCGAGTTTCATCAATCCTAAAAATAGAAACGCATTCATAATTTTTTCCTTACTTTAATTAGGCTTTTTTTAGGGGGGGACTTGAATTTAAATATCCCTCTGCAGTATCTTCAACTGCATTGCAGTAGTAGGAACCACACGTACAACACAAGAACCATATGATGAGAGATGACTTCTTAATTCTTCCACTCAGAGATGAGCATGAAGTGGAGGCACGTGTCCCCCAATACAGCAGTGTTGCAAGTAAATAGGAGAAACTTCAGAAAGATGGGAAAAATGAAACTTCTGAGTGATTTGTGTATAGAGAGATCTTGGTCCTTCTCTAATCGATAGTCTTAAGTGACATGGGAGAAAATGGCATTCTGGCAGTCAAGGTGAAGGTGATGTGACTAATGGTACAGCAGGCAGACTAAGGGCAAGCCAGCACAGGGTGAACTGAAAAATATGCGATATGGGGCACTTTGAACACATTACTTTGAAGAGTTGCAGAATGCAACACCATGCTTCTTCAAATACAGGTTACACTTCTAAGATGGCAAACTAATTTGGGAAGCAATGACTTGAAGAATGACTTCAGGGCCACGGGGACCCACAACTAAAACTCTGACTGTGATGCAGTGGCTAAGACAATTAATGAGCTCTTTCAATACATGAGCTAGGGAAGACACAAAGCAAGAAAACATTGTTGTAACACTTCAGAGGAACATTACTAGGAACAGAGGAAGCTGAGGTCTTCCAAGGAAACAGAGTAGCAAGAAAAACAAGGTCTTTAAGTGCTAGTCTTGGACCCGCTGCCTGCTTTGCCTGCGCTGGAGCTGAGCTTCCTGCTGTGACTGCTGGCAGAAGTAGTGATGGGAGGAGATGCAGGAACCAGCTCCTCCCAGCCCCTACTGCACTCTCTCTCCCACTGTTGGGGTAGCAAGCCCAGGTCTTCTGTGCAAACTCGTGTTGCCCTCATTCCTGTACTGGTAGGATTCAGTTTCTCTTAAATGGTTGAGAAGCCTGGGACTACTTCTGTCACTTCATTCTTCAATACTGAAATGATTACAAGCATCCACGTCCACGTCTGGCATCCATACTTCACAAAAGATATTGACAAATTGGAAAGCATTCAGGAAAGAGCTGCAAGAAGGATTTGGAGTCAGGAAAATATGCTCTAAAGCAAGAGCCAGCAGTAATTCAATCTATTCAGCTTCACAAAGAGAAAATTCTAAATGGCTCAATCACAGTCCATAAATACGTACATTAAAAAGAGCAATTTAATAAAGGGCACAACAAAATGTTGTTGAACATGTTGAACATGAAGCTGAAAATGGAAGTTTGAGACAAAATTCAGGCTAAAAGTGAGGGGGAGCTGTTAGAAACAAAACGCAATGAAGTCACTGGAACCTTTTACATTTGCATGCAGTGAATTTGCCATTACCTAATGTAGTTAAAAAATTGAGATTGGATGTCTTAAAAATACTATCTAGCTCAAGCAGAACTTACAGGCTGAGTGAATTTGTCTAAGTGTGTAATACTATAGCTGAGCTGCCTAGCTGATCATAACATTATATATGCTATAAGAATATATTTAGTTCTTGAGTGGGCTTCCACAATTCAGTTTTTCCTCTATGTGCTTTAAATGTCTGCAGCAGCTTTGCTGAACCCAATCTGAACTCCTAACTTGAGCCTTATGCTGTAAACATAACACATAGCCAGTTTCCTTCTCTTTAGACACCATGACAAAGTAATCCAAATACCTAAAGCTGTGTGCAAGCAAACACAGCACATTTCAAGACAGGAAGGGGTCTGCGAATTTTCAAACAGCTCCCCTAATCCAGGAGCCTGAAAGCGCCACGTTGCTTTCCAGGTGCATTCCCGAGCACACTTGGATCACTTCAGTGTGCGGGATCAGATGGAGAGCAGGGGCTCACCACCTACAGCTCCTTTTATCTGGCTCCCCTAGTTATGTTCAGCAGGACAGCGGGGAGGTATTTTGGTATTTAGACTTGTTGGCTGCTGAACAGGTAGAGTTTCACCAGGAGTGCCTCACGGAAGAACTGGACAAAGCAGGACAAAGCCTGGATATAGCCAGGTTTGAACTAGGGAAATCCTGTACCCTTGAAACCAACTGCAAAACTACCACATGCTTTAGTTTAAGGTATTAACATCGCAGAAGTGATACTAGGTGCTGGCAGTGTTTCCTAGCAGCCTGTGAACTTAGGGAAACGTGCCTTTATGCGGCCAGGAGACAGGAAAGGCACACTCTCCCATCCAGTTCGGCTCCTCTGTGAAACTGCTTGCAAATCTGTAGTCCTTTCTTCTCTTTACCACCATAAGAGGCATTTACTATTTTTATGATCTCAGGATGGAAAAATATTAATCAGAAGCAGCAGTAACAATTTCTTTTTCTTCTCAAATCTGTGTGGCATTAGGCATAATTATATAAATAACTGGAACGGCAGAAACAGACAATTGCTGGCTTTGTATGGGTATTGGAAAAGATTATACTGTTTTTATCATGTCTCTCAAATAATGGGTATCTTCCAAGTCTACTGTCAAGGAGGCTGCTTGCTGCTTTAATGCTGATATGAATATAATCTTGAAAAAATACCAAGAAAGGGTCTTTCCACATACTTTCCATCAGGAAAGATTACTTAAATAAACCGTTTAACCTGCTATTGACCTAAAACCTAGTTACATAAATGTTTTAAAAATTACTTATCCATCCTGAGAAGATAAAAGTAATCTAGTGAAGTCAAGGATAACATAGGAAGTCCCTTAATGACGGCTGCATTCTCTACAGCTTCTATTAGCATATGATTTTTCTGCTGGCAAAGCAGATACAAATGAACTGCAAGAATACAGGTGTGTGAAAGCTTTTCCTCTTTGTGAGAGACTGGAAAAAGATGCACATAAAAAACTGTAAAAACCTGCAAAGTGCTTGTACAAGGAGAACCTCACTATTTTTCCCCCATTTTTTCCATTATCTGTAATAAACATTACTGCACCTTCTCTTTAAAGCCAACAGTAAAAATTACTGAGGTGATATGAAACTTGAATATGGAGGATATGCCAACCAAATACCTCAGCTAACATCATCCCAAACTTAAAAATAATGATGAGATGAGAAAAAAAAAAAGAAAAAAAAATAAGAGTCTATAAAGCTGTGTTTCCAGATTGCTGAACGCACACTCAAAACTTACCAGAACAAATTAAACCAAGTGCAGCATGGATGCACTGGAGATAGAAAGTGCTACAGGCATCCAGCTGCAGAGCAGGCAGAAAAGCCAGCATGTTTATCGAGCTTAATGAAGGCTATCTCCCAAAAGGTGAGAGTACCAAAAAGCTTCATCTACCAAAAGTGCCCCCCACTTCAGCATTTTGGCTTTGCTGCTACTGCAGGTAACCACTCCGCTCGGTGGTGTGGAACGAGAAGAACCCCTCGGGCATCTCGTCTCTCCCCATCTCTCCTCCCCTGCAATCAGCTGCCAGATGCAAGTTTGGAAGTCTTCAGCATTTCGTCTGACAGCATAAATGTTATGTTTTTTCATGAACTGAGCTACTCATCTGCTCTGCTGCACACTCTGGCCACCTGCCTCTGTTGGGCACATGGGGCAGGGCAGCCACCTGCATGTCGGGGACCAGAGCTGTTGCTAACACCAGCAGCTATGTCTGACCTACGCTGCCACAGTATTATCCAAACCCGTGGTTTTTTTCTGCCAGACAGATCACATTCTCAGCAAGCCTCCTCCTTACCTTAAGGAAACAGCAGCTTTTCTACAGGAGCAAACTACAGCCATGTGGTCCACGGTGGCGTGCCGAAAATGGTTAGGATGCTGCTCAAATTGCCCACACAGCTCCAATGGGCTGCAGCTGGACCAGGAGCTGTTTTCTGGCTGCAAACCTGCCCACACGGTGCAGTGCTCAGCACTGAGGCCCAATGCCTCTTCTTTTTCCGCATATGCACATCATTTTCCCTTCTATTTCCTCTGGAAGGGTTGTATTTAAATAAATAAAGTCCTCCTTAATAAATTTGTAATCTCATCAGCCACCTATATTTCCGCCTCCAGAAGTGTTAAAAGAAAAAAAAAAACAAAAAAAAACACGAAGTAGTACTTGATACTTCTGTCAATAAAGAGCATGCTCAGGATCAAAGGAATAAAAATGCTAATTACGGTGCACTCTGTAACACCTCTCTCCCGAGCCAAGTGCTCTGATTAAGTTAACCGTTGTGCTAATTATAATAGCGTTTAGCACAGCTGGGGCCGAAGAAAAGCCACCTTGTACCAAAGCATGGTTACCGGCCTCAGAATGAGATGAGGCATATTTATACCCTACAAGAAACTTGCCTCCAGTCCACAGGAAAAGCCTCTGCTCATTTTAAGTACTCAAAAGTACGAAGCCTACCACAGATTTTGTTCATTTATTTATATTAAATAAAAAAGTGGACATTTAATTTTTTTTTATTTTTAGTCATGCTGGAGTCAGAAGCTTATTGCCCAGAAATTAAGTTACCAGCTCCTAAGGGAAGGTACAGCAGGTTAACACATCTCTCCAATTTAAAGGGGAGCCCGCTCTCTTGCCTTTTCTCAGTCGATACAACTGTGAAGTATTCCACTGAAGAGAGAAGAAGGACACTGTACTCTATATTTTCATTTAAAATGGAATGAAGTAGCACGCAATTACTGGCAAAGCCACCTGCCACATTTCAGCAGCAGGTTTGGATGGAGAACCAGGGTGATAAATGAGGGCTGAGTCTAAGTGAAAGTTAATCCTTCCCACCAAGTCCACGAAGGAGGGGGAAAAAATATAACAAAATCAATAAATTCCTGCACCTCAGAAAATTGTATCTTCAGTGGATGCTTACAAACCTTGTTGCACGTAGCATAATTGGAAGAAAGATTTTTAAACAGTTATGCAGTTACAACCACCTCTTCCATCCCTCCTTGAAGAACTCGTGAGTGATTACTGGCAGCACCTTCCAATCCACCTGGTTGAAGTATAAGGGCTGCGTGCCATGAAGGAGCTAAAAGGTAAGAAAATTACTTGCACTTCAGTATCACTCCTCAAAAACGACTGTTTTGTACTATTCAGCCTCCTGGAGCTTTTGAGTAGCAGCAGATGAGCAGACTGTTTTTCAGCATGAATTCAATAATTAACTCTGAATTAAACAAGTCATCTAAACACAATGATGCTACTAATTCTCCTGAGTGGATACGTGCTTTCTGGATTCCAGGCGTGTTCAACGCGATCCTGGTTCAGTGCAGAGATTCGGCAATCACTGACACCCTTGTTATGTGGCACCTTCCCATTCACTTCTTATATATTGCATTTGCTCATTTAGTTACACACACACACACACACACACACTCCTATATGTATAAATACAGCACCATTTAATGCATATTGGTAATCTTTATCTAAATTCCTCACTGCTTTGACAGGCCGGTAAGGATTTAAGTGGCTTTAATCCACTGTCTCATCAAAGAGGCTTATTATTGCTCTTATTTGGATGGGAAAAAGGAGAGGTCCTTCAGAAGCAAAGCTCAGTATATTGGCTGAGCTGCTTGAAAAAGCAGAAACCTGAAAAAAGCATGCCTTGAAAGGGTGAAGACCACTGATAGCCCTTTGCCAATATCATTTCCAGGTAAACAAGTATCAAGACACCATGTAAATGTTTTGGACAGGAGTCTGTCCTATTTCAGGGGTCTGTGAATGGGGCTTAGAGCTGTCCATGAGGGATTTCAGTCTGTCATACTTGTAATAGAAATTATAGTAATAGAGGGAGAACTAGAACATTCGAATCCTCTACTTTTTCCACTGACATCCTTGGATGCGAGGGGCCACTTCATCCAGGATAATCCACCTACGTGCTGCATGGGGCTGCTCTGCTCCAGCACCTCGCTCTGCATCCCTGTGCATGGGTGGGGGAGACAGGCATGAGAGGACAAGCAGGGAGGGAAAGGCGACGTCTCATCACTGTCATCCCGTTGTCTCTCAGCTGCTAAATGGCAATGGGCAAGCCCTGTGGAAAGGATCACAGTATTATAGGGTGTCAGGAGAGCCTACAGCTGGCTGGTGAAGAGCAACACACAAGGCTGGTTATTTGGCTAATAGCTAGGGTATCAGGCGCTGTTGCGTACATTTAGGATGATGACATTACTTTATATTGTGTATATCTTCCACTGCTGAGGTAAGCTTAAATATGAATTCTTATGTACTGATAGCATTTCATGCCAAATTAATTCCCACTCTATGCAGGCATACCTCCAGGACAGGCTGGGAAAAGATCATGCGGTAGATACTCATGTACTATGATGATGGGCATAATAGGGTAAAAAGAAATGGTGGAATAATTGAGGAAGCAGAAGGGCAAATTGCATACCATAACATTAAGACAGATAGTTTCCTGGGATGATTTTATATGGGGTGTCTGCATTGCCTACACCCAAAGTGTTCAGGTTGCATCCTGCTGCCAGTTGAAACTCTTAGATGAAAATGCAGAGCTAACTAAACAGATCTGCCTAGTTTCTTTTTCCTGAGTTTTATTACAAGTGCTTTTTACTGAGGAAGAATTGTTGCTGTAAAAATGAATGTTTATATATACACTACCTAATTATCTGTTTATCATAAAGTAATTGGAGGAGCTATTAAAGAACGGTCACCAAAATATTTGGATTTGGCTAAGGTTTAGAATATTAGTTACCCAAACTTTAACTTTTGAAATAATATCAGCTAATGATACGTGCTTCACTTGGGAGTTAAACACTTAAAGTAAAAAGCTCATGTCTGACAAATTGAAAGTAATTTCACATTGAAGTAAATTAAATGAATTTCCCAGATGTTGCTATAAGAAGAGACTCAAGGAGGTGAAATGAAAGTCACTGCTGATGCATTCAGACACTTACCATGAAGTTCCCAAGAATGTTCCATTTTAAAATGGAACTGCAAAAAAAGGACACATGAGAGGTGGGAAGGCTGTGGTCCCACTGGCAATTTTCATCTGAGCATCTTGTGGCTCTGTAGTTTCAAAGGGGGCCCGTGTTTGTGCATGGAAAATGATGCATAAACATTAGAGTGAAATCGGTCTTGTTCAAAGGGTGTTGGGTAGTCAGAAGGAGCTACTCTCACTCCAGGTGAAGTAGAAGAAAATTTAAAAACCCACATTCTTATTTAGAAATTAAACAAAGATTTGCAGGTGTATCATTGATACTTGTTAGTTCTTAGCATTTTGCTGTGGCAAGTTGCAATGTACAAAAAGGATTTGGAAATTCCAACTTCTCCCTGTTAAACAGAAGGTTTACCAGCATATAGAAATATATATAGTTGACAAGGGCAAACATCAAGAACTAGCAGCATCCTTGCATGAAAACTCTCAGAACTACCTTGCCTTCTTTTCTTACCCAATGATTCCCACTCTACTTGAGTAATATCTCCTTCTACCCTATCCAAATTGAGTAAAGAAGCTACAAGTTTAGGAGGACAGGGAGGAAAGGAAGTTTACAACCCCCAATTATTGTTGTATCCCAGAGAAGCCTATACACCCACATCTCTTCTCTATCAGTTGCATAGGAAGTCCACATGCTGGGTGCACAGGACTGGTGATGCCCACAGACCAGCCTAGGGTGTCCTTCCTGTCAGGGTGATCAAGTATTTTCCATATTCTCTGCACTTTTCTCTCCCAGCTGCTTCCTTATCCAGCTGCTCATCTAAATTCCTGGTGGTGTTTGCTTTGCTATTCCTTCTAAATGCTGGAGATATGGAAAAAAACCCTCTCTACATATTTGATTCCAGTCTTCAGTTTCACTCACAAATCAGGATTTTATGCTATGGATTTGCAAGAGTAAATGGAATAACAAAACTGGCTGAGTTCATCTGTTTCATTAATGTAATCATTACATTTTTTCCTTTGCCTTTTTTTTTTTTCTTGTTCCACTAAATTATCTTCCAATAAAATGGAAAAATTATTTTATTAAAAGTAGTGATTATGTCAAGTTCATCCTCTTATTATAATTACAGATTTTCTGCAGTTTACTTGGAAATCTGCTTTACAGCACAACAGATGTCAACTTTTCATGCTAGACTAACAAAAGCATCTATTCCATTCTCATCTGGTGACCAATGCAATATATGAAAGGAAAAAACAACTATTTGAAGAGTACAAGGGGGTCTAATTTCTAGAGTTAAAGCACCCCAAAGTCTATAATGTAATATCATGGAAGAAGGAATACAGGGTTATAAAATCTCAAATCAACAAACATCTTTGATAGTAATGTAAAAAAGTCAATATTTTGGCTTGAGAGTAAGCATTGCCAACTTTTGATTCTTGCGACATAACCAATAATACTCCCTTAACATTGATAATGTAGATTGATAACCTCCTAGATTTGGTATCTGTAAACAGAACATAATAAAATAGAATCTAAACTCCAGATGTATATTTCCCACCATTTTGGCAGGCTGGTTGACAAACTGCTCTGTGAATACTCCTCCTGTGTTTCACAATGCCTGTCTTTGGGTATGCCCAGTGGTATAACAGTAATAACTAAACCACAATGCTGATATATGACACTAGCTCCTTTTTCTGCAAGAAAAAAATTAATTCTAGTTAAATAGAAACACCACATTTTTAAGATATATACAAGGCAGTAAGAGAAAACTATTCCAAATGAAGCCTTCATCAACACTTCAAACTCTGTAAGTGTCAGCAATTCTGACTGGTATTGCAAGAGTCTCCTGTGAGACTCACCTACAGGCCAATGCTCATTTATTTCATTTTGTTCAAACATAAGCACAAATTACTGAGGTTTGCAATGAACCTTACCACACAGAAGTGGGCAACTTTAGCATGCCACAGAGGGATACAGAGAAGCAGTCAAAACCCTCGATTCTGCCACCTCCTTTTTCTTAATATTTCAGGAACATACCTCATATATCAACAGATCCAAAATTTATCTAATTTGAAAGTAACTGCTTTGGTCCACTTGGTAAGAAAAAAAGCTAGCCAAAGAACAGTGGGTACACCAGCTCTTTCTCCGGGATTCACTCTTAACATGTTTTGGCAATCAAAGAAACTACGCTCTTCCCACTATTTCATTCCTGTACGGCACTTCAATACAACACACACAAACCATTTTCTCCAATGCAAAACTAAGCTGAAAAAGAAGCATTTCTGAACAGGAGGAAAACATAAAAACAGGCAGAAGATAACAGGCAGACCCCTAAAACATTTCAGAACCCTACAAATCCCTAAAGTTATCCCCAAAGTATGATTTTAAAATGATTCAATCTTGGTGATAGCCTCAGGTGCCAATACACTACAGACTTGAGCCATATATCAAAATATTATTTTCTGATCATTTAAAACTCTTAAAAAGAGAAGAAAACCCAACACTTACCCATTTAGGGTGAGGATGTTATTGCACAGTCTCTTGTTCACTGTCACAATTTAAAAGAGAGAAAAAAAAGTCGCAAAGGCAGAAAGGGCTGAGCAAAACCACAACCGCCAAGGAAGCTCTTTTAATAGTGACTTTTTTTTTTTTTCTCAAGTAAGGGTGAATTTCCTTTCACATCCCCCTCTGAAAGCTGCTCTGAGCCCACCACTGCACTGGGTGACAAGGTGACCTTTCCTCGGTGAAAGGAAACACGGAAATGTTGGGCTCCAGAACCAAGGCCTACCGATGTGCTTCCTTGCTTTTCCTTTAGGCTCTGCAAAATTCGTACACATAGAGGAAGGACATTACTCTCAGATAAGAGAAAAAGAAGAAAAGCAAGAAAAAATTGAAAACTTCAGTGAAAACCTTAGTCTGGATGAACAAGGAACTCGGTTTTACCTCCAAAAAGGTTAAGGTCACCAGACTAGCCTTCCTACTTTCTTACTGCAGGGACAAAAGAATACACCACAAAGCAAGTAGTGCACGTAGCACAATTGGCAGCTGGCTTGAAAATGCTTGGGTTCAATTGACTATGAAGAATGAATTACCCTTATGTTTGAACAAAAAAACCCAACCTGATCTCACCAGGCCAGAAGTACAACCACATTCCAGGCGCGATGTGTGACAGCACACAGAATGCGAGTTTCAATTTATTCTGCGCATTTGAGCACACACAAAAGCCTATATGGTTCTCATTGAAATAAAAGATATCTCCAAACTTTTAAAAGAGCACAGAATGATTTAGGTTCTCGCTCTCATGTGGAAGAAATAACTTTTCGTAGCATTTGCTGTGCTTTCTCTTGGATGTGGGATTTAAGTCATCTATATTATTTTCATATCTGTAAACAACCACTGGTGGATTAAGGATCTTCCTTATTCCTTCAACTCTTTTATTTTTTTAAATGGAAATTTCTTTGACAAAGGCCGACAAAGCATTCTCTCTCAAAGAAAGAGCGCTGTAGATACCCACCACTTTAAGCAAGGACATTTAGATGCAACTCTGCAGAGTTTACTTAGATTAGGCTAACAATGTTCTTAAAAAGGAACCCTGAACCTTTCATGAAGATTACGCTTTAGCGGTGGAACAGCTTTAACAAGCTCATTCATTAGTGGCGGGGGTGTCTTTGGGGTGCCAGTCCAGCGGGCCTTCCCTGAGCAGGTGTTCCTGCCCAGCTTCGCCCCTGCGCCATCTGGCACCTCCGCCTCTGTCGGCCCTGCCAGCCAGAGGGGCCCAGCCATGGCCTCAACGCTTCACAGGCCACTGCGTGCTGAGAGGCCAAATGCATGCCACTCGTGGAGATGGAAGGAGAAAATATCGCCCAAGATATCGCCCAAAATATTGACCCAAAACCACATGGGTTAGCTCTCTCCACGTTCGCAAGCTTACTCTTAAGGACATCCGTAAGAAATGGTGATCGTGCATGGAAGGCAAATGCCGCCCGCGCGACATGTTTGGTGTGGACCTGATGTTGAATGAGTTGGGGCAAACTGTGAAAAACAAAGCTAGGATAATGGAGGAGAGCACAATTTAAGACTGATTAGGAAAAGGCACTGAGTAATTTGAAGAGGGCCACAATTTAGGAGATCTAACGTGACCATTTTATTTCATTGCTCTGACTCCTGGCTCCGGAGGCCTTCCCCAGCTGGAACACCATCCCACCTCCCTGAGGCTGCCGATAGCGTACAAAAGCAATGATCAAGGACAGTTTGCTACATTGTGCAAATGAGCTAGAGGGGTCTGAGAGACAGCGGGGACTGAAGAACACAATGAATTAAACATAACTGAAGTGCACACAACAGGAATCAAGAAACAGGACATTTGCATTGGCTGTAGGTGTTTATGGAAGCCAGTGATGTCAGTGTTCTTCAGGTTAAAGGAAGCATTCTGGGCTGATTCATAATTAAAAAGGAATCTCAATGCATATACCTACTTACAAATTATGCAGTTACGATTTAGGCAAACTATTGTTTTAATTTAATTAAAAGCTAGTGATTTTATTACTTTGCACAAAACAATATGAATCTCTGTAAGGAAAAAACACCTATGAAACTAAATGAAAATTCTGCTTCCTCATCCTACTCCCCTTCAGCAAGTTTAATTCAAATGCTATTACTAGTTTTTTTGTGTTTTTTTTTTGTTGACATATCATTTAAAGATAGGACAGAAAGGATTTTAAAAAATGTTTGGCAAGAAGGATAATTAGCCCTAGTTAAGTCAGAAGCTACCAAGAATCACACTCCTAAATATTAAAGAGAATATTAAGTTAGTAACCAATTTCAACAGGAAGTATTTTAGTGTTTGCAGCCAGGAACATAATAATTAAGAACAAAACACGCTGTAACAATATCAGTTCTCATTGCAACTGCTTTAATGGGTACTTTTTGTTTGCTTGTTTCTCTAACAGAAAAATAAATATCTCGAATCTTGAATAGCACTTATGTGATATGTAATTTTCTGGAAAAAAAAAAAAGTACATGAAAGAAAAAGAAAACACCTAGCTGAAATTTGTCCCACCATATGAAACAACCAATTTTCATTAGGAAAGCCAGCAGCAGTGCCCATGGCCACATCACCTAACATGAACTCCTGAAAATTATTTTGCCCTTGCAAGAATGTGCTTGCAAGTCACGAAGATGCATTAGGTCCCCCCTGTATACTCTTGTGATACTACCAGAAATCTATGAGATGTCTACCACAGCCAAAGACATGGCTTGCAACAACACAAAACAAGAAAAAAAAAAAAAAAAGAAAGAAAAAAAGAAGATAAAGAAGCAAGCATGCACTAGCAAACAAGCTACCTTGGAAGATGGAGGAGAAATATTAAGATATCATGCTGACCAAAGCAACTCAGTTATTCCATCCGGGAAGCCGAGCTCTGTCTTCTTTACAGCCTTCCCCTCCACGTGGGTTACTACAAAAGGCAAGTTACATTCCAAAAGGTAGTCATTTTCTCTTTTTTTTTCTTTTCTTTTTAAATGAAAGACACAGCATTGCTTTCTCTTCCTCTTGCAAATAGCTCTGAGCTGGAATGCAGAATAAATGCCTGAAAGACTACTCTGTGCTGGAGGGTTTAGCAGCAAACCAGCAGTCTCAATATGAAACAGATGTGTCACAACAAGTTTTGGGTGGAGAAATGTGTTCACTCATGGTATGAGAATGCTCAGGAGGGACTGCCTCTCACCACGCAGACACAGAAACAATTAAGAAAGGCAGAAGCAGGCTCAGCAAAACCTCGCCAGGAGAAGGAGTGATGCAGACTTTCTTTAAAGCACCATGATCATTCATTCTTCAGTACTCTAACAGGGCCCCAGTGACGTGTGCACAGCATTACTGTGTGTTAAATACTTATTTCTGTAGTACTGAGAGTCCCGGAGATCTTGAAGCTTTTCCATGAGGGCAAGTACGATAAAGTAAATGATGATTTTGCCAGGAAAATCTGGAGTATTCTCAGGTTGATTATGATCTTCAAGCTGTTGTTCTCTCCCCAAAATCAGAGCACAGAAGTGGAATTTAATTCTGGTGGATGCATTTCACTGGCTACACATAATTCAGAATTATTCTCTTATGACGTAGACATGCAAGGCACTTAAAGAATATATCCCTGCCCCAAGCGATCCAAGAATCTAATCTAGACGTAATTAGGAGTAGGCAAGTACTTAGGGAAATTAGTCATTAGTTTGCAAATTCAGACTTCTGTCTCTCAGCTATAAGCCTCCCTTTTATTTAGTTCTCTCTTTTTTTCCATGTCTTCTGTGGTGAAAGAGCACAGAAATAATGCTGTACAGTAGCAGAAATTTGGGAGGTCCTGCATAGATCATTCCACAATTAGTTTTGTTAGGTGGCATAGAAGGAAGAAAGTGTTCAGGAAGAACTATTCCTAAACTGAAACAGAAGCAAACTAAAAACTCAAGAAAAACAGAATAGCAGCAAGGCCCTCGAAACCAAAAAAGCTGGCAATCCAGGCTGTGGATAGATGTTAGGAAACAGTGAGGAAGAGAGCAGGGAGAAAGAAACAAATTTTCCTCCTCCCTGCACCCACCAGTTTTGAATTTCAAAATGATATCCAAATGAGCTCCCTTGCAGACGGTGTAATAAGCACACAGACCCACCTTTAACAGGCAATTTCTCCTACAAAAACCTCTTTGCACACATTTCAGGCCCCAAATACAGAGAACAGACAATTAGCAAATGACAGCCTCGGTGTGAAGGCAAGCATTTAAAAAAATCCAGCGGCCATATGATGTCAATATACAACGACGGTAACACCAATAACGAATGCTAAGAGCAAACTGCTGCTCTGCGGTGTTGCAGGCTGAACTCGACTTTCTCGTCTCTGATGTGCCTATCATCTCAGCATTACTGCCTCAGCCGACTTCACTGTTTGTTTGCTTTTGCATAAGCAGGAAGCTCTGAAGTGCTACAGGATGCCAAAGACATTTCTAGCAGACGCCTTTGATTTCCCACGAGGTCCTGAGCCCGTTCATGGGGCTCCTATGCACTGATGGAGGCAGCAGCAAACGCTTGAGCGATGCCTTGCTGCTGGCTGGGATCCCTTGGCTGAGTCAGTTCGCAGCGGGTCTGTGAGCGCAGGACAGCCCATGTGGTGACAGTCAGAGCCTAAGAACAGCCAGGTACAGTTGGGCAGGGTAATTGGTAGGCAAGAGCTTAGTGAAGAGAGCTTGCCAGGAGGAGAAACTCAAGTGCCTGTTACATTCCTTACCCATTACTGTACCAAGAAGCTGAGAACAGTCTGGCACGATCAGTGCTGGGTGAGGGCCAGGAAAGCATTTACGTGGACACCATGGACAAGTTACAGGTCTTGCAACAGCAGCGCCAAGCCCAGGTCAGGGCTCTCATGCCACAGCCTCTGCTTCGCTGGTGGGAAGTTCTGGGAGCTGGTCAAGGAGCAGCCGGCACACCCAGCCAGGGCCCGACATGGAAGGACACATATGCTTTGACTCCAAGTCTGGCTTCAAACTAACTATCCTTTTTTGTGTCAAGCACGCTATTTATTTGGAAGGATGATCTGGAGGGAAAACGGAGACAGACAGGAAAGTGTTTGGCACTGTCAAGCGCACCGGGATGTTTCATGCATTTCTAAAAGGGCGAGCTGGCTCCCTGGAACGTGCGCAGGGCAGCCAATCTTCGCTCAGCACAGACTCATTTTTATGAAGATTTATTTTAATAAGTTAGAACCTGTGGGCAGAGAACCGCTCCTGGGACATCTGCACTCCTCCGTTCAGGGCGTGTGACAGTGGTGGCAGCAGGGCAAGGAAGGGTGCAAGGGTCCTGGATGCTGCCAGCTTCCTCCCAGTAATCAGGTGGAGAGAGCCCGTCCTGGTTCACCACCTCACAGCAAACAGCAGGGAGCAGGAGTGCACGGAAGTGCCAGGAAATTCAATTCTCTGCCTGCCATCCTCCACATATTACCCAGGTTTTGAGTAGCTCAGAACTTGCTTATGGATGACTGGGCTGTTCAGACAGATGTATTGCAGTTGCTTGTATGCAGCCAAAGAAGATTGCCTGCTATTATTCCTGTCCGCAGGCAGATGACGATGAAATCATTAGGGAGACCCACTTCTGAGGTCAGCTCTGGGAAATTTATTCATAAAGGATCAATTCAGCTAGGCTTCTTCAGCTCTTAGCTACTGGCTATTTGGGAGGATAACAAACTTCCTAACCAACTTACAATTGCATATCGTCAAGATTTCTTATCAACAAGGCTTGAAGTAAAACTAAAGGCTCAAACAACATGAATAATAAATGAAAATGACTTGTACTGGTACACTCAGCAAAACCCAGGGGTGGGGGGAAGTGGAGCTCTGCTTTGATTCAAAATCCCTTTCTTTCCAATACTGCATTTCCCTTCCTCCTGCTCTGTATCCCAGCACAGGTTTTGCTTGCCGTGCCAAAATCTAAAACCTGCCTTGATGGCTTGTGCTTCTGTACAGGGCAGGAGGTGTGCACATTTACACAGTTTGCAAAGATGAGCCCCAAAGAATTGTGTTAAAGAAATAGTGTGACAAACATAGAGAAATACAAGCAATTATAGCATACCAGTGCTGAAAACCTGAAATGCACACATGGACAGAGACAGACACTCCAAAAAATCCATTCTAAGATGCGCATCTCTGTGATTTGAACTGCCCCAGCTGGGCAAGGGCTGAAAGACCAACAGAAAGAAGGGAAAAAAAAAAAAAAAAAAGTGACATGTCAGGGGGTGCTCACCTGGCTGCCCTGGAAGTCATAGTTTTCCAGCCGATTTTAGCTGTTGTGGTAAGATATGGGGTGCCTTATGACAACCTTTTGCATATAGCTGTAGGTCTTAATAGAGCTTGAACTGTGTGGTCGCCAGAGGTAACCACCCCCAGAAGTTCAGGACAATAAAGCTGTGCTAAAAACAACTGCAAACCATGTGCCCGAGGTTTTGGCTAAGGGGACTTATCTGATTGTATGACTATCATGTTCTGAACAAGGGTAAAACATGCAGGGGAAAAATATGAGCAAAAGAAAAGTGAAATAGGAAGCTGAAGAACAGGTAAAACAGGATCCAAACAGTTTCACTTCATTATGAAGGAATTCAGCCCATAGCTGGAGGATAAATGTAGGCAGCACAGGTCTTGTATAATGAAAAAAGAAAGCAACCAACACAACAAAACCTGTCTAACTTAAGGAATTAACATGTTGACTTTTCACTCTGCCATATGGGTACTCAACATTTTCTCAGTCTGACAAATGAGTTTGTTCGGGGTGTTTAGAAAACTGTCGGATTTGCATCTTTCCCTCTTGGGCTGGATAAAATGATTATATTGTCGGAGACATTCAGACAAACTCTAAAATCCTTATATTCTTTTAAAACATTCCTAATATAATCTGGGGTACAGAGGAAAGGAGGCAAGGGAAGGGTTTGCTCCATAATACTACCTAAGACCAAACAGAACTATTAAAAAACATACAAACTGTTATGATGGGTGGACCAATTCTTTCTGCTATTGACATGGATCAAAGAGCTCCCTTTAAAACTCTTTTCCTCCGAGACTTGTAATTTGCCCTGCTATATATTCACCTGAATTGGCAGAAAATCTGGAAGAGGTGGAGGGCTGTGAAGGAATGCTTGTAACACTAAACTCCACGATACCCTAAGCCATATTCACCTATAAACAGACTCAGTTCCAGAAGCTGTTCTGGTTTCAGAGTGGTAACACAAAGCTCCTCAGATTTAGTAACAGGGACTCCATCGTTGCTCCATAATCTCAGTGATCTTCCTATGAAAGCCAGGGAAGCTTTAGTTTCAGCAAAGCTCCATAGTTCTGTGCTGAATCTTAAAATGAATGAAATGCAGCGGTGGCACCAGCCTGCCGTCGGGCATCCCCCATGCCACGTGTGCGAACACACCCAGCCTGCCCAAGCGTACCTCAGTGCCACACAAGGTGGCTCTTTTGGTGCTTGAAAAGCAACAGCACCAAAAAGAACCTGCATGTGCTCATTTTTCTGTGACTTCAGGTTCCCACACTGCTACTGCTGCCCCTTGCTATGCTCGGATGTCTGTAGCTCACACTCCTCAGGGTGAGCCTGCTCATGCGAGTGTAAGTGCTCACTGGCACGGAAAATGCCTGCATGAACTCACCCCACCATCTGCTACACCAAAGGTCTGGGCTGAGACGTTCCTTCCAAGTCATCTTAGGGGTTAAGATCACAGAATCACAGAATCACCTAGGTTGGAAGAGACCTCCAAGATCACCGAGTCCAGCCTCTGACCTAACACTAACAAGTCCTCTACTAAGCCGTATCCCTAAGCTCTACATCTAAACGTCTTTTAAAGACCTCCAGGGATGGTGACTCAACCACTTCCCTGGGCAGCCTATTCCAGTGACTAACAACCCGTTCAGTAAAGAAGTTCTTCCTAAGATCCAACCTAAACATTCCCTGGAGCAACCTTAGCCCATTCCCCCTCGTCCTGTCACCAGGCACGTGGGAGAACAGACCAACCCCCACCTCGCTACAGCCTCCCTTCAGGTACCTGTAGAGTGCAATAAGGTCGCCCCTGAGCCTCCTCTTCTCCAGGCTGAACAACCCCAGCTCCCCCAGCCGCTCCTCGTAAGACTTGTAAGATCTCCAGAGCAACGTCTTCGTGGCATCATGGAGCTGTCTTATGTCACACTTAGCTCCCTCCATCCCACCCAGCAACCACACTGTGACATTTCCAGCTTCATCTGAAAGACCTTTAGCTAATAAGCCAAGCCTTTTTTAAACAGGAAATGCTGAGCTTTCCCAGCACAAGTTCCATCTGCAGACTACCAATGTCCGACCACATAATACTTGAACTTTTATCACCCGAGCTGAAAAGGCTGGCAAATTTCGCTTTTCCCATCTATGCTGACCACAACAAACTGTCTAAAAAACAAAGCCCTGCAACAGTCTTTGTATAAAAACGACATTTCCATCTTTTGTTCTGTGGAAATTGATAAACAAGATTACTCAAGCTCTTAACAGCTCAAGTGGGAGGGTATCCAAAGAAGCTTTCTGCGGTTATTACTCGCCACAGTATTTTTAGGGGAGGAAAAAAAGCCCAGAATGAAAACAAGGAACTTCCAAAGGAAGCTGCATCAAAAAGGAGAAGTCAGAAAACTGTCAGAAAAGAACCTTCGAACACAAATATCTTCCAAAATAGAAGCATCTACAAAACCACCACAGTCAAATTATACAAGTTGAAATTATGCATTTCTATTCAAACACCAGTGCCAGCCGTTATTAGGCGAGGAATCTGAAAACTGCATTTTAAAGCACCTTCTGTTTTTTTCATCCTCCTCTCTCCTACTCTCTAACCAAGTGAACAAACCATGAAATTATCTAGCTCCAAATGAACCCATCCATGCAATTACCTTATATTCCTCTGCTAAGTTTTATTGCCTGGCAGGAGTAAAAATTAAAAGCTTTACTTAGAAACTGAGAAAGTTACCAAAAGCATATTTTACAGATTCAGACAAAATAGTATTGTTCAAATGTACTTGACACAGGTTCCAACATTGATAAAGGCTCTCACCATGGTGAAAAAAAAAATCAGATCTGCAAAGTTACTCTGTGAGCAAAAATGTTCTAACCTTGATTAGATATACAACCATGAGGATTTCTCCTGAAATAAGGCTCCTTTTCTACCTGTTGTACACAGTCCAAACTCAACTATTGCAGATTACATTAGACCATCAGGAAATAGAGTTTACAATTAAATAATTAAAAAAAGGACAGAAAAAAAACTTGCCAGGGCGAAAAAGAGACACGGAGCACAGAAGTATATGATGTACAGTATCCTCAGCCCTCTGCTGTTCCAGTGCTAAGCTAAATAGGGTGTAACCAGACTGTTACATCAGGAGGCAGAACGTTACCAATGTTGTGTAAGAAGTGAGTGTCCCAAGCAATTCGATGTCCTCCATTGAGGAGGACATGAACGAGCCCCCCTGCCCCAAAGGGGCTTCAAAGGCTGTAGGCACAGCGGGGCAGGGCTGCCAGAAGCAGCTCTGAGGAGGCAAGGTCACAAGTTGATTTAAGAGAAGGAATGAGGAAACGTGGGGTGCAGCCAGAGGTTTTGTGATTTCACGGGGAGCTGAGATTTCCCACCAGATTGCAGCCTTTCCCCACGCTGCGGAGCAGATATGGATGGCCCACCCACATACTGTGTAGCTGCTCTGATTAGAGGGTAGCTCCTTACTCCATGCTACTTATTCTCCATAGCACTGTGGCATGAAATCTGTTTAACTGTGGATTTGTAGAAAAAGGTATGTTGCTCCCATTAGAAAAAATAAAATAATTTTTAAAAAGCCACAAACAGTAAGAATATGCTCAATGTCATTTAATGTAAGGGTGGGGACGCATTTATCAGAAGACATACTTGCTTCATCCTACCTTTAAAAAATATATACATTTTTTTAATCTGCTTTGTCTTCAAGTCAAACTAGCCCTCTATGAGATGCAGGCACTGTGCTGCAGCCTTTTCTGCTTAAAAAGTGTCTGGGAAACAAGTTTTCAATAGCTACACAAGCTCTCAATAAAAATACAGATCAGCTTGCACTCTAGAGCCAGTAAATGATTAATGTCATTTGAAATCCAATCATAAAACCATTGACTATTTAAATGCGATAATGGAACTGACAAGTAGAACACAAGCTTTCAGCTAGAGAACTTCAATGCATCACCTTTCTGCTGAGAAACTCTTGGTTTCCACGCAGAAAAGCTAATACCTACAAAGAAGGGGAAAACGGGAGGAAGGCAAAACCATTGAAGCTGAGTGACTGCAAGCTTTTGTGCACATAAAGCCACAAAGACTTAATGCTTATTTTAAAAAAAGACTGTTAAATTGACTGAAACAAGATGTAGCTTATTTATGGTGTATTTTGCTTCTCAATATACAGGTGAACGGTATCCTACTTGCTCTGGCACCGTGCAATTATGATTCCATGGTCAGTGTGGTTTGGCGCTCCAGGGGCTCCCACCCACCACACCCCCTGGGAAGACGTTGTGCCAGGGCTGGTTACGGGAGGGCAGGGAGCTGGGATCCCCTTGCTAAAGGACAGAATAAGGATCCTTCTGATAAGGATTTCCACTTGCCTGCTGACTCTAAGCCTAAGAAATAACCAATTTGCTCCCTGGGCTGCAGACCTTGCATGTTCACCCACCCCAGGGTGAAGGGGACAGCAGCGTGCAGTAAGAGCACGTCAAGGGGGATGAATGCAGCTAGTTGTGTGCTCATCCAAGGCCAGGTGTAGAAATGGGAAGGAATTCTTGATAACTACAAAATTAGGAGAACAGATAGATTTGTTTTTTCAGGTCACCCTTGTACAATGTATGCAAATTGAGACAGAGACTTCTAAGACATGGGACAAGCGAACGCAGCACCTAAAATTCCAAACTCACAATACGGTATGATATGGTTTCTACATATCCATGTGTTATTTTTGCTTTGGAGATGCCTAGCAATCCGAGTTAAAAAGGTGGGCAGTGTGCTGCTGCATGGTAGCAGGGTGAACTTCCACCATCCCCTCCCTGCCCCAAGGGGTTCTCCATCCCAGAAATCCCAGAACTCAACCCAAAGCTGGCCAGGGTCCTGCGCAGCCTCCCACATCTCACCATTTAATCGCCTATATTATTTATGTGATAGCATGTTCAGCACAATTCAGGAGAGCCATGCTGCCTTTTAACGACAAAAAAAGACCAGCGTGTTTTTGCTGGTAAGGCACTTTACAACGTTCAGTATTAAGCATTACAGGTACTTAACTTGACTCAGAGCGTACCCATTTTAGCATTAGTAATTAATAATGCTATGTTAACTGAGAAAGTACGGTCATGCGCCAGCAAAGCCCGCTGTCAACCGAAGCAGGGGATCAATGAAGCTCGTCCCAGGTCACCCGAGGGCACGCAGCTCTGAGGAGCAGCCCTGGCGCTGCCGTTTTGAGCTGGTGCCTCTATCCTCTGTGTTCTCGCCGGTGAGTCAACCTGCGTGCGTGGGAGTTGTGTTTGTCCTGCGAGAGAAAATAAATGGGCGTCCCTGTCTGAAGCATTGCAACACTGCTTTGCTGAAAGGAATGAGGAGTGTGTGGCTGCTTCATAACAACATGTTATCCGGCACGGTATGTGGCTGGAAAGAAAAGAGTATACAGATAGAAAAGGGACAGAAGGGGGTAAATGAAGATCTAGAACAAGAGATACGTCGGTATTGCAAAGACAAGGAGCATATGAGCATCAACTAAAAGAAAAGCAAAAACAAAAACAATTTACATATGGGAATGAAAAAAATATATGAAAAGCTATGTTAAGTCAGAAAGGACAAATGTAACTTGTTTAATTAATTTAACGTCTATACTTCTTCCCCCCCTTCCTTTCCCAGTCAGCCTGGCTATGCTGTATCTGCTTTTTTAGATGCAAATGGAACAAAATAATCTACTTAGAGCATTGTTTGCTTACTAGCATATTCCCCAGCTTCCACAAAAACATAAGGGATCTAACGAAGAGATGCAAGGGAAGGGAACAGGCTGGGAGACATGTGGCTTGGCACGCTCCAAAATTTGCTCGAGCCTTCTGGCAGCCCCCCAGTATGTTTTATAGGAAATGGTCCTTCCACAAAGCTAGCTGGCGTCTCGTAGACATCACTCCAACTAAATGAGGCTCCTTTCTCTTGCAGGGAGACGACTTCCCTGTTCTCCGTGGCACACCATACGCTGACAGAAAGGCAGCAGACAAAATGCTTTTTGCTTCTTTTCCACCCCTGTACTTTCAGGGACCGACGGCTCCACAAATGAGGTGCCTCAGCAAGCAATCTTTCAGTCGCACCATAAAATGGCAGGGACAGCTCTAGCCTGGATAAAGCACTTCACACCTCCCCAGCACAGCTTAACGTCCTGAAGTGATATAGTGTGGATTGCAGGCATAAAATTACTTAAGTGAAATGTTTACTCTTGAGTAACTTAGATCCCTGGAGAGCTCCATTTTTCCTCATCTTCCATAAAATTAGAAGTTCATACTTTGATGGGACAAGCATACTTTGAAAAAGGTCGTTCATCTAGGCAAGGATACTGTAGCATACAATCTTACAATATGTTGATATTATATCCTCATAAAAAACATTTTTCTGGATTCTCACCTAGGACAACAGACTTCTCTAATTCCTCAGAGGTGAATCTGGAAGATCAATAAGGTTTTTGCTGCTTACTTTAATGAATGCCCATAAATAATGAAGGCAGCTTATCTGTATATGCTCCTGAGGGACTGTCATCCATCAAGCCAATAATATCTGGTCAAGCAACTTTCAGACGTTAAATTAGATTCTCTTTACAGAGGATTCATCAGCTTTTGTATCTTCTTCCCTGTAAGAAACACGGCCTCTCCCTTACCTATCAGCAAAGGAGTTGACAGGAAAATATTCTCCCAACTGTTCAGTATTCTTGTTAGAAGAACAGCAGAGAAGGAAATAATGCTTTTGCACAGGAAAAAAACTACCTGGAAATCCCCTGGTAGCACTAAGATGCAAGGCAGCTGTGAAAAAATAGACGAGATTGATACCAAGAGCTTACAGTTAGCGAGTTTTAGGGAAAAAGCCCCTTGTTCCCCAAGGCACTAATAAGAGAATGAAATGGAATAAGTAATGCATTGAGATGCTGCATAAAATCATAATATTTCTGAAAAGCAAAAAGGTGTCCTCCCTTAAGGGATGCCCTGATAGCGATATTGTGTATTTCATTTAATAAACATGCAAAATGCAGGTGCTGTTTAAATACGTAAATACGTAGTTTGCCAAGATAAAAATTGGCTTACCAAACTTGGACAAAATGTTATTATTATTTTTTATTTTCTCTTTCCCAAATCTTTACTTTCAAAACGCTCTGTTAAGAAAAAATAAAACCAAAACAAAACGCAAAAACATCCCTCTCTCCCCCACCCTGCAATTGATTTCTCAGTCTTGCAAGTTGCCTAACGAAGAAACAATTTATGGCTTCCTTTCCCAATTACCCACTTAAGGGTTCGAAGTTTAATTTCAGAGCAATCTTCACTTCAATCAAGGTGCACCTGCGCAGAGGGCTGCAGATACTAGAAGAGACTGGCATGCATTTTGGCATGTTTCTTTAAAAATAAGAAGGAATTAAAAATACCAATTTTTATTGGTGTTTATAAATCAAATGGTAGCACTTACACTGTAACAATACACAATAAATAGAACATTGTATTCCAATGACTAGGCTACATCAGTAACAGTGGCGAACGCTAAATGCATAAATACTTTATTCAAAAACACTTATGCAGCCAGTGGTTTGCAGCTCATTCTACAGAAGAAAGTTGCACGTTTATAGCTGACCTGTAATGATCCCTTCCAATCTAAACCCATTCTGTGATCAAACCATAATATGCTAATTCTGATATATATTTAATCCTACTTCCACTTGCAGAAATACTCATGGATAACATTTCATAACCCACAAAAAAAAAAAAAAGGAAAAAAAAGTGTTCCACCTTAATCATACACCCGTGATCATGAGGCTGCCTTTGAAGTCTGCCATTATGCATTTGTCTTTCAAGTATGGCTAGAGATAATCTGTTCTTGCTTTTCACATCAGCCGTTGTACTAGGTTGCTATCAGCCCTTGGACGACAAACTGTAACTCAAAATTAGGATACCTGAGAGTAGGTTTAGGCCACTGAATTGCAGTGTGCTCTTTTAAAGATTTCTGTTTTCTGGCAAAAAAAAAAAAAAAAAAAAAAAATGCTAATTTTCACTGTATGCATTTAATCTGATCTGCACATGCATTCAGACAGCTGTTTGAAATCCAAATCCACTTTGAAAAAAAAAAAAAAAATACAAGCTGAACTTCCTTCCCTGCACTATGTTGTGTATTTGTGCCTTCCCATGCCCTCCCTACAAGATTAGGGTGGCACTACTGATTTTGTAGTGACAGCCACGCGGTGCCCCACTGGGCGCACACAGCACAACACCCACGCAGCAGCTGACAGCCCTGCCGTACTGCCCTCCCTGCTCACCTGGTCTCCACAAACAGTTCACAAATCCCCACCTCTAGGAGCAAAGAGCACCTCTAGGACGCCAAGCGTTTCTCCCCACTTTGGAAGCCCTCCTCCCCTCTACTTGGGCAATTCAGTAGTTTTAAGGAGTGATAAGTGATCCCCAAGATTCCCCAAACAGAAACAAATAAAAGTAACGCTGATTTGGGGTGGCTGCTTTCCAGCAGGGTGGCTCTGTATGATTAGTCAGTGCTCAGTCTTACAAATGCTTACACCAGTCCCATCTCTCCTCCCTGTCACACATAGCAGCAGCTGCGTTACCAAAACGTGAAAAGATGCCCACCTTTCCTCTACAGGAGCATATATTCAAAGGTGCCTTTCCCATTTCGAGCACTTTTGAGTATTCCTTTTGACAATGGGCATCTGGACTTTACTGAAAAGATTTTAGCAATTTCATAGAATTTATAAAAATATGCAAATACTTGCACAAATGTAAGGATTGCTCACAATGCTTTGCATATGTGTTTTTCCCCAGTCAAAAATGCGTTTTAAGCATGTTGTTTAATCTCGAGTGTAGAGGAGGCAGGAAGGAAGAAGGAACATCACTTCTTGGAATAAGAATGCAATTAAAATACATAAGGAAGCTGCTAATTTATCCAAACCCTCACCTCTGTTCAGAGGCTGCTTTCCAAAGTATCATTTCATAATAGGTTATTCTGGAAAAAATCACTAAGACTCAAAAGCAAGCTGCAGGTTTTCTTGACATTAGCTTGCTCAGCTAACAAGCTAACATTCCCTTTCAATTAATTCTCTAATTTGCCCAGGCAGTTAGCAGATATATACATCTTCATATTACCTGAGACGCCTTTCAAATTATTCCAGGGTATTTATGCTATTTAAGTCCCTGTGAGCCAGCTACCTGACATTGTTTTTAACCACTTGTTACCCTTTCATCTAAGTTTAAGTATAACCAGGTTAAAAAAAAAGACGTGCCCAACCTCCGGCTTTCAGCCACACCATTCTGGGGCTAGCAAGGGCAGTGATGAATTACCCTCAGCTCTAGGCTGGTATCTTTATATAACAAATAATGTAAGGCCGCATTTATATACATCACAGGCCTGACTATTGAACAGGAGGGCACCGTGAGCCAGCTGGGAGACAGTGCTGGCTCCCAGGAGCCCGTAACAGGCCTTGCAAAGGGCCAGGGATGAAGGCTCGAGGAAAGCAAATGCAGCAAACCCGCTCATTGAAGGTGAGGGGGAGAGTTTGGTCAGCTAGAGAGGAGAAAAATGAAGAGAAGAGCTGAAGAGAAGCAGGGGGGATGCAGAAAGGAGTGGAGGTGATGAGATGAGAGGAAGAGCCGAGCAGCCTGGGGAAGCAGGGAGCCCAGTCCAAGCTGCAGGTCCACACCAGCGTGCCCAGTGATGTCCCCATGGTTTCTATGCCTACGTGGTTGAGCCAAAATACATTAATGTGGTGCTGAAGTAACGTTGTATCTGCTTCATAAGGACTGTTCCATCACAGTCCTGAGACTCCTCTCAACTTTCTTGCTATGGACCGACTGTTTACTCCAATAAGAAATCCTACCTAGCAAGTTTAAAACAAACCCAGCTGTCCCTGAAGGGCTAAGTGATTTATGTCAATTAGAAACCTTGGAAATACATTTAAAAGCAGACAGGATCCCACAGACGCCTAACAGCCCTCCTGTCTCTCAGCTGTGCTCCAATTTTAGCTATGAAGCAAGTGCTCAAAGCTGCAGTCACCCACAGGAAGCTTAATCCACATGCTGCCCATTGAGAGACAAAAAATATGAAAAAGTCAACATCCCAGGAGCATAACCAGCAGGTTTTGCCAGTTGTATGTATCATCCACAACTACGATGCCACAGCATAAACTAATCATGCAGGAAGGTACTTATTCAAAAGCTTCAAAAGTCAGCACAAGCTTCAGTTTTTGTAGGAAGTGTTTTGATCATCACTTCCCTCTCTGCATAAGCATCCTGAACACAGTGTACAACCAGCATTACATTTAGCCCAGATCCCTTTGTACATTTCTTAATAAATGTAAACTGTACACAGAAAAGTCCCTGGTTTGTGCCTTCACTTTTCAGACTTGGGCTGCTCCGAGGGAAGCTGGAGGTTTGAGGAGGTATAAAACAAGAGCGCAGGAGTTGGAGCAGGAACTTCTTACACAACTTTATCAACTCGCATCTTCTAGGAATGGATTCATAATACACTGCAATTTAGGTTTTACTACTGGCAAACTAATGTGCCTAAACCTGAAAACAGTCTCTCTCATGTTTGTACAGTGCATTGACTTCATTATGCCAATTAAAATAATCCAGTCCTGTCAAGAACCTCCAAGTGCTCCTGAGCACACTAAACCCATGCTTTTGGTACAAGTTCTCAATTGCCACGGGCCAAGTTACTGACTGCTAACAGATGCAACATAGAAAAGTGTATCTCCTGCTAGTGGTAAAGGAGCAAATGGAATAGGCCATCCTAAAACACAGCTTAAAATGTTAAATATATTGGGACTATCTGTTGGGATCCCACGATTCAGTGGTGTTTTAAGAATGTTCTCCTGAGTAACCGCCTTCTCTGGCTGGGAAAGAAAGGGACCTCTCAATATGGAGAAACCCCCTCTCACTCACTTTTAACAAAGGACATACGATGTGAACCACCACCACCAGAAAGAAAAACCCAAACCCAAGAACAAATAGCAGCCACTTATCTTCAGAGGTCTAAAGATTTTCTTGGGCATCACAGTATCTCAAGGAGATTTTTATTCTTCTTCCCTTTGTCTGCTTCCCTGACTTTCATATTCCTTCTCATCCTGCACTAAATTTCATCCTTTTATAACAGTGCACAAAGCTGGCATCCTGTCTCCTCCAGCCTGCTCTTCTTGCTGGATGAAGCCACATGGCAAACAGAGCAGCTGCCTATGGGTTTAGATGAAAAGTAGCCCCAGTTTGTCTTCCAACCATACCCATTTTCTTTTCCTGTGCACAAAAACCTATCAATCATCCTGCGATAATGTGGTTTTGCTTTCAAAGCGTGCAGTTGCTTCAGGGTTTGGGGTGCCATCCCTCAAAGGAGGTTTTGCAGCAATGTTTTCCACAAGTCTTGCTACCATTTGAAAAATAAATGCTTTCCTACCCATAAGCTTCCTTACCTTTTGCTGTGTAAGTAAATTCTTAAACACAAAGACGAACAGACACTGCAGGTATGTGAGCTGGTATACCAGGCAGTGCAGGAGATATTACCCTCAGATGAATACTTTGATAAAACCAAACTGGTCTGCCCATTACAAGGATACATGTTTTGAATTACAAATTAAAATAGACAGCAAATGATCAATTTATTTTTTTTTTCTGATATATAGAGAAGATATGAACAAGGTGGTCCGGAGCTCCATAAAGAATTGTTTTTCATGTAATTCCATATAGTCTCCTTTGCTCCCATTTTCCCAAACCAAGCAAACAAAACAACAACAAGGACAGCTGAATTGAATTAGTGAGCATCCAAAAATATCCAGTCCATCTTTCTTATACACACACAAGAATGTTGCTGGTTTGCCAAAGAAGAAGCAATATTTTTAATACAGCTACCCTCAAAGAAGCTGTCTCTTGGCGGTCTGAATTACAAACTACTGTCTTTGGCAGATAAAGCAAAGAGTATGTGACAGTGTACAAAACTAGCAACAAAGGAATCAGTCGGCAGCCATCTCTGTGCTGTCCCACATCATGAAGACCTAGTGTTTTTACTGTTTTTAATTCAAACCAATGGCCTGTAAAGTCAACAGGATTTTGCCAGAGTAAAATCTCAGCACTTAGCCTTTTTTTTGTTTGTTTTATTTAGAAGTTAACCTCTTATTAGCTAGTCGAGAGACTCCTGCGAGATATTTTTACCTTCCAAAAGGCTGAGCTGATTTTTTTTTTTCCATGGGATTAGTGGTAGAGAAGTGAAACAGTGAAATTCTGTTATTAATAGAAGTGACTGGGGGTAGGGAGCGAACCTACTCAGCTAACAATTTGGAAGCAATACACTGTTTACATACTTTTCTTACATCCATTATTGGTTTAACAGGAACATAGCTTTTCTCCACTGTGGTATTTTCATGCTGAGGAACGCAAGGGAAACAAAAAATCTGGAAGCACTTGAGTCATGTTGGAATCCAGATGTTAACATCAGAAGAAATGATCCCATACGGTTTGGGGGTCCAGTGAAGACATATTTGAAATGCTGGGCCTAGCCACTTCATTATAACAAAAATGGATCTGAGTCTCAAAAACTTTCAGGAATCCTAGCCATTGTGAACTATTCTGTGAGCCAGAGCAGCATGTGTTTAGGCTATATACAGAGTGTTTACAGAGCAAAAATCCTTCTTAGCAACTTCAAAGGGAGCTAGACATCACTTAGAGGTGGTTTAAACTGAAGGAAATCCATGCATGAAGAAGGGAGAATGCTGGCTACGGCCACGGGACTTCCCTCTTGCAGGAGGAGACTAAAATAGCACCACCTTGACAAGTAACTGCAACGCCATGCGTTTGGAGGTGCCTCCCCACAGATAAGACACACCGGCACACACAAACACAAATGAATTAAGAAAGAGCCTTTGTTGTTCCTCTACTCTGATCATTTCTGTTTTTAAATGCCTGGGCGGTGTTTGGAAACTATGGGCAAAAGGTAACTTGGTGGAGTGACAAATGGATTTGGACTTTGAGGTAGGGCAGGGCAGGGCATTAAATTAAAGCCAAGCGGTATCTTCCTGCTGTGTGAATGGAGTTAGGCTTGGGGAGGGAAGAAAACAACTACATTGGCTTGGACTGAACTAAGGAAGCTTTTACTCTTTTTTTTTTTTTTTTTTTTTTTTTTTTAAACAACCATTGCATCTTTCTTCTTGTTCTGTTGTTTCATTGCCTGCCCAAACGCACAATTAAAAACCAGACGGAAGCCATAAAAAGCGAGTTAGGTACCTCAGCAGGAAAGGTAAAACAATGGCCAGCGCTCAGAAGCCTCCCCTCCAACAAATTAGCCACGTTTATAGTTTCGAAGGTCTCCTCAAGCCAATCCTGCTGGCAGGGCTGTTTGCCAAACCTGGGGAAGGAAGATCAAAGGACACCGGTGCCTGAAGAGAGGGGAGCTCTCAGGGAGCTCAGAAATGTTGCCCTGCACCTCTACAGAGACAGCTGGAGGGCTGGGAGCACCAGGGCAGCAAAAGGGCACCAACTTCGCCTGATAAAAAGACCTTGAGCAAGCCAGATTGGTCTGAAATACCAAGATAGGATCCTTGGTAAGGGAGATGTGTGCCGAGCTCCCTTTTTGCTCTAAGTGCAAAAAATAATTTTGCACACTTAGGCCAGTGAATTAGTGGCAGGCTTTGGAAGGACTCACTTCAGCCAGCTCAAATGAGACTCAAAGGGAAACTTCAGAGGTGCCGACCCTATCAGACCTTCTGGGACACCTGTAGCAGAGCCCCAGGGGCTGACACCCCACCAAACCCTGTTTTCAGAGATCTTGCCTTGGGGGGATTATACCCCACGTGACCAAGAGGAACCAAAACTCCACACCTTAACCAGCGAGAGCCAGAGAGGAGGACAGGATGCAGGTGATCCAGGAAACAGCTTCCTTTCAAAAACAACAGGTCAAAGCGGGAAAGCTGGGGAGGGACCCTTTGTCAGGGTGTGTGCTAATAGGCAAGGGGGAGTGGTTTTACACTAAACAGGGTAGATTTAGATTAGATACTCAGAATAAATTCTTTACTCAGAGGGTGGTGAGGCACTGGAACAGGTTGCCCAGAGAAGCTGTGGATGCCCCATCCCTGGAGGTGCTCAAGGCCAGGCTGGATGGGGCTTTGGGCAACCTGGTCTGGTGGGAGGTGTCCCTGCCCATGGCAGGGGGCTTGAAATTAGATGGTCTTTAGAGGTCTCTTCCAAGCCAAACCTTTCTATGACTCTAGGAGATAAATCTGCCTGCAATCATGAGTCAGAGCCCGTAAATTATAGGCCTCTAGTTTTGGAAAAGTGCAGTTCCATGCTAAATGACTAAAGATATTAGCTTCATATATATATATATATGCATATCACTAGTCAATGCATAATTAATTGTAATCAAACACATGCAATGCAGCTCTGGAAGGCTTCCATATGAATCAAAATTGAAAAGGCTAAGGATACATATTTAAGAAAGAAAATGAATAAAATTAAATCACAAACAGTGCAGAGCAAGCACGTTGACTTGGTTTGTAAAAATACACAAACTGCTCAAAGAAAATACATTTTGAAAAGAAAACACAGTGCAAAAGTGACTGACCCTGTCACCAAGGCCAGCATATCAGCACAACTCAGGCAGAGACAGGACGTTTAATGGCTAGAAGAAAACTCTATACTATAATCGCAGGAATTGAATCAAGCACAAACCTAGTTAGAGGACTGGAACTTGCACATCTCCGAGGCTTTGGACAAGCTCTTTCTTCAAGCAGTAGCTGGAGTGGTACTACAACACCGCTTCCCACAGTACTTGCTATCCTCACCCAACACAGCGGGGAAGGGGGCATTCAGAAGCCCTTTTCCCCACAAGGTTATTCCTTTGTCTATTAAATAAACAATCTGCTACTGCAATTCTTAGGCACCGCGGTTGATGAGAGTCATCCAGGTCAGCTCAAACCACTCTTGGTGGCAGCAGACCTGGCACTGAAGGGATGAGGACAGCTCTGATATCCTGCTCTGCCAGCTCTGCCTGGCCACACTGACGTCCTCCAGCAGCAAGGCTGCTTATGGGGAGGACACGGGGCTTTTACCTCGTGAGCACACCATTCCCTGCTGTGTACTGCAGAATATCACATCTTTTTGTATAAGCAAAAAAATACAGTGCTCTGTGAGACTAAACATAGGTGGACAACTGCACTGATATCGAGGGAAAATTCCTTTGTAAGTATTGCAGATAAAGAAATTGTTGCTGCCCTATACATTTTCCAATTTTGCCTTTTGTCCAAAGCCTGAGACCATCTTTTGCACTGTCTTGGGCACACACATCAGACAACTTTGCTGCTGCAGACCTGCAGCCCTCAATACAAATTCAGGGAAGGCAGAAGTCAAAATTATTTTCGCCTTAAATAGTGTATCCCATTCTCTGCTTTATCATGAGTATAAAAATGTGAAATATCACATAGTCTCAAAAAGTCAATTGCACAGAGTTCCCCAAGCATAGCAGGGAAAAGGCTAATGTTAGAGAAGAATAATTTGTTTACTACATGTATTTGGTAAAGCTTCCCCAGCACTTGGACGCAGTACTTTTAAGGGGAGGATGACAAACAGACTGGTTCTGCAGCACTTCGCCAGATTCAGCTTCAGTCTGAATATCCAAACTTTCAAGCAGCCTGTTTGTGGCCAAGTTTGGCTCCACGTAAAAAAAAAAAAAAAAAAAAAAAAAAAAGGAGGGAGAAAGAGATGATCACACAGATCAGCTTTGTGATGGGAACCTGGAACACAAGCAAACATCCTGTTTGTTTTTCTGTAGAAACACAGTAGAAGAGCTGCAGGTCCTTGCTTAGCTGCGCCATTTGTTGTTGAAACTGAAATGCTGGAGAGCATCTTGCCTAAAATTACGTAGCAACAGTGTGGAAATAGCTATCTCAGTGACCCAACTAACATCTCTTTATCAGCTGAGAAAAACAGGCACTTGTAGAATGCAATTAATCTTCTCCTGGGTGGAGAGCTAAAGCAGTGTGCTATATCACACTCCACAAGTGCCCATTTTTCTCTATTGACTTTGAAGGAAGTCTGAATTTTTCAGTTTCTACTGCACTTGTATTTTAACCAAGAAGCATGTCATTGATGGAGAGGGATATATAT